>NC_053125.1:26813223-27006337 GCF_010015445.1 Perca fluviatilis | reverse complement strand
GATTCCCTTGATCTTTAATCAGCTAACGATCGTAGCACCTGCTGGTAATATGTCACCTGTGCATACCTGCAGCTATTCGAGAGACACTGAAGGCGAGCTATCAAATAAAAGGAGCTGCCGCCCATTAAGCAGTATCAGTCAAATGGCTTATGTCAGTGACCACCACAAGGCCTTTGTGAACGTATTGATATAGCATTTATGGATGGCTTTTAAAATCGTGGGGATATCAGCAATTTATCATTAGTTTTACTCTGCGTTTAGTTGGGAAATGTGGAGGATGTTTAACATGGAAGCGAATGGAGGAAGATTTTAACTGTTGTCATTTGGAGCTGCAGGCCATGTCATATTATTGCATAAATGAGGACTGGTGAGAGAATAATAGCTCCTGAATACCTACATTTTGATGGAATAAATTGTGTATGAGAATGAGTAAAAATTGTGAATTGTAAGAGCAATTTATAGAGAAGGGACCGATAATTTTTAAGGCTCCAGCACTTCAGTTGATGATATCACCCGCAAGTCGTTTCACAATACACACCCATTATAAAAGCAAAAAAATCCTAGAATGATCACTAAGCTTAAACAGCTTTTTCATAAAACTGTAAACATATCAAAACATACATAGTAGACCCTGAATACCTGAAATTTTCTTAAATGGTTTAAAGTTTGAATCACATCTATGCATTGTTGAAAGAGAATGTAGGTAAAAGCGAAGAGGATTTGAAGGATTTGAAACTATGCTCTCCATTGACTTTAATGTTAAAATAGAAATGTTTTAAAAGCAATATTTAAAAGTATAAATAGTAGGAAAAAAGTTTAGAAGTCCATCATCTGCCAGAAAGAATAGAAGATTTTTGATAGCTGAATGGTTTTAATAGCTGAGCATTAATACATGACGTTAGGACGGACGACTTGACTGTCTGGGAATAATAAAGGAGCAAATAACAATGGTTGGGATGTTGCTGAATCAGCATTTACACTAGGGGTCGAACAGACAGTCAGTATTACAAGTTTCTCAAGTGGCTTGCACAACCCAGATCAGTTTAGTGAGTGACTCAGAATAGCAGATCATAGAGGATCGAGTTTGCCAGGCCTGAATCTCATCTAAGGTCTGTTAGACAGGTGAAACACTCATAGATTTAGCTCAACATTTTCTCCACCATTACTTTCATTTCCTTCATCGAGGTCCGATTTCCATGAATATAACTTTCCAGCAACTATAGTCCCATGACAGATGGACTTCAAGAGTGAGAGAAAAGACCTGTTACTATGTATAATTTAAAAACATGTTACATCACCATAAAGCATAAAAGTAAAGCTTTTCCAGATCATTAGAATGCCTCTTCTAAGATTTTGTATATATACACGATATGTTTGGCCACATATGTAAGTTGGAATAAGACTGAGCATTTTCACTTAAAACTTACTTTCCAGGCAACGAGCCGTCATTGAGTTTGTAATACTTTCGTCCGAAAAGCCCTCATACCATGCACCATAAAGCCCAGTGAGCCTTGTGCAAATGGATCATTAATGGAATAACATTGAAGTCCATCAAACTTTACATTGTCAAACTGGGGAATCCACCGTTAGGTCAGCCTTGATCTGGGTCCAGCAGGGTTGCGCCCTGGATAGGGGAAGGAGGAGGTGAACACCCATCACTTCATTAGAAGCTGTTGTTTTCTGGAACAACCAGTATTTTCTCTTCATATTTCTTTGGCTCTTTCTATGAAATGACTGTATGTAGCTGGCATGTTATTTGATCAGCAGCTGCTGAGATCAAGCATTCCAAACAGACAGAACACACCCAAAATGGTTTGAATACTTCCATCTCCTGGGCCCATTTTTTTCAAAAAGTAATCAGTTTGGGATTATGGATTGGATCAAATCTTGGAAATAGGTTTTCAAAAAGCAAAAAGAGGAAATTCGAACTAAAAGATTGAATCCTTAATCCAATCTGCATTTGATCTGGATCAAAATACTGCCCTTTAGGTTTTTTCAAAAAACTAGACTCAGTTTTGGAATTTATTTGGAACTTATTTGATCCAAAAACAGGATTATCCTGATCCATCAGAAGGTGGATTCAATTAGCTGATTTTTGAACCAAAATAAAATCAAGCGTTTTTTAGTAAATTATACAAAATCCCAATGTTTACTGATGATATATAAATTTCTTCATATTTGAAGCATATATGAAGCATATGCTATAGATAATTGGCCTAAAGGTTAGAGAAGCGAGCTTGTGACGGGGAGGGTTGTCAGTTCAATCCCAGACCGATAAAAATCTAGGAAAGGAAAATGAAAGAGTAGCGCTTGTCCCTCCTCAGTACCACCACTTTAGAATGCCCTTAGGCAAGGTCCCTTAACTGCTCCAGATGGGGCGGCTGCTCAGAGGCCAACAGATCAGACTGTGGTTGTAGGCAGCTTCCAGGTATGAATGTAACTGTGAATGTGATCGGTGTTCCTGCAGAAAGAGGAGGCTGCCTCTCAGTGGAAAAAAAAAAAAAAAAAAAAAAGTTTTTCTGTTTCTTAAAATTAAAACAAACAATGGCTATTTGTGACTGGTATTTTGCCTACATATTTGTTCTTTGCTAAACCAGTAGAGCTACACTGTTGGTTCATTTAAGGCTCTAGTAAGCAGGTTTTGAAAGTGATACAGAAATTTGATCTATTTTGGATCACAGTGATCTGATGTTTCCTTTTTAAAAAAGAAACTGGCATAAAGAGTTAAGATAGATCAGGTGATCCTGGATGACAAAAACCTGAGATTTCTAAATCCTTTCTAAAATGTAATCTGGATCAGATTAGGCTGGATTTAAAATCCCATGTTTTGCCATCTAGGATCACCTGGAAAAAAGAAATAAGGAATGTAAAAAGTTTCTATTTATTACAGTGTTTTCTGTTTCTTCAAATTTTATAACTTATACAATGGCTATTTGTGGCCACTCTGGTATTTCGTTTTACATGTTGTTCTTTATTCTTTGCTGAGCCAGTAAGGCCACACTGTTGGTTTCCATTTAAGGATTTGGTAATCCTAAGGCCTGGTGTTTGGATCAAGTGATCCAATCCAATATTCCTTTAAAAAACTGGCATAAAAAGTAAGATGGATCAGGTGATCCTGATAGCAAAAAACATGGGATTTCCAATTAAAATTACTTTTTTTAACTGGGCCCTGTGCATTAAGTTTCATTTGCAAACACAAACCCAAGGGAACATTAGTGCAGCATTTGGAAGGTGGAGGGAGCTTCAGACTGAAAAATGTTGAACTTTTGATTCAGAGATCTAGTTAATGTTACCAAATTTTTAGACTGTTTTGTTTTGGCTAATGCGCAATTTTGCAAAGTCGAAAGCTTGCCAAACTTCTTCTTAATACTGCACTACATACAAATGAGCTTTTCGTGACTAGAAGTCCCCAGGCAGCACTCACCCCTACCCCTCGTTACCACCACTGTGCAAGGACCCTTTAACACCCTCATTGCCTATGTAAGGCATGCCAGTACACCCGACTGTGGTTGTCTGTGCTTGGACTGGACTGTTCCAAATGCGTAAATAGGGCGTTCCTAAAAAGTTATTGTTAGCAAAACGTATTGTGGATTTAATCAAGGGCTAAGATGTGAGGCAGGCCAACTTAGGCATCAGGCTCACCAGAGTCCCAGTTTGCAACTTGGTGGTGATACAGGCACCTTCCCCTGCATAACATTTGATAACTGTAAATATTTCACCAATGCTGGTGGTAAGCTTGAGAACTTTAAGTGTAATCTCATTACAATTTTAATTTGAAAACGGAGGGCTGTTCAGAAAGACACGAGTTAGCACAGCTGCCACCGATCTCTAACGTTCATGAGCTTCTACTTATAAGCACCTTTGATGTGGAATCAATTATTACATAAGTGCAAGCAGTGAAAAATGGTATACATAAAACCAGGTATAAAAGATTCATTGTTGCCTCATTCTTACCACAGCTCATGGACTTCCCGGTGTGTGCATCCAGGATGGCCACCACGTCCGCAGCAGCAGCCCTCAAGCCAGACGCCTGGCGTGAGGAACCGGCCATATATGACTTACATTGTTCCTCACCCTTATGATAGCGAGACTTGGGTTCTCCTGGCGATGGACAACTTCATCGTACAAGTCAAGGTCACCCTTCGGTTTCCTAAATTGACAGAAAATGGGGCATTTTAAAATCTTTGATTAGGGTGTGACAGGATGTTGTTTTTACCATAGAAAGTTTAGACAGGGCAGAGACACCAGTTTACATACCACAATTACCCAGAGTGCAAAGATACACTTACAATTACAACAGTTGTGATTGTAGACGTGCCTCACATGCTCGGAAACTACAGGATGCAATTGAAATAAAATTTAAAACATTAAAGTTGATGTTGTGACAGTATCAATTTTGAAGTATTTACTGGAATTGTTGGGTCTTTTTAAATTTGTGTGGGTCAAGACCTACTCTATCTATAAGTGTCTTGAGATAACTCTTGTTATGATTTGATACTATAAATAAAATTAAATTGAAGTTGTAGTTAGTGATGATGATGTACTGATTAAAAAGGTGTTTCTAATGCATGTATGTTAGATGGACAAGAATGAGAAACACCATTATATATTGCAATCCAGTGCCACTCCACCACTAATTACAGTCTTGAAATGACTAAATGCTGTTACATCATACAGAAGGGGTTTATGTGCTCTTAAAAAAGGAAGTGAAATGCTTCCTTGCCTTTTGTTGTTGAGAATTAGATAAGAAGATCGGCACCACTATCATGTCTGTCTGTAAGAAATATAAGGCTACAGCCAGCACTTGGTTAGCTTAGCATAAAGATGTGGAACAAAGGAAAACCGCTAGCTTGGCTCTGTCCAAAGCTCACAAAGTACCTTACCGAAACTCTAAAGCTCACTAATAAACACATACAGTATAGTTATTTGTTAAATGTGTACAACAACTGTGGTATAAAAAATATATGGTTTTCCTTGGGGTTATGTGCTGGAGCTTTACCATCCTAAATTTTTGTTGTTACCATATCTATGGCATACAAAACTAATTGTTTTTATACTTTTGAACAGATTAAACAAACACTGTGTAACATATTAATCCAGTGAGCTTTAAACACAGTACTAGTAGGCAGATTGTTTTTTGTTTTTTTCTAACTTTGGACAAAGCCAGGCTAGCTGTTTCCAGTCTTTATGCTAAGCTAAGCAGCTTCTGACTGTAGCATAATATTTTACCATACAGATATGATAGTGATATCAACCATGGAATGCCATCTAACTCTTGGCAAGAAAGTTTATTTATTTATTTCAGGTTTATTTAACAGGGACAATGCACACTAATAATACATATAACAAATGTACAGTGTGCCAGAATTAGCCAAAAGGCTATTTTACATCTGCTGTCCCTGGACAGATCTCAAATGTCACACCTAAAAAGATTATAATAGTACATATAAGTTTAGTCCTATACAAGTAAAATTGACTATAAAATGTAAAAAGAAATGATCAAGCATATAAACAAAAACAGTTGGTCGATATCAACACCAACACCAACAAACATACACACACAAGCCACACTGTCAGTCCAACAACCTCATAGGCATAACACAAGTGACACAAACAGGCAGGACAGGAAAGACAAGATAGCAGCAAGACTTTGTAACTCCATGAAATGTTTGACAGTCCTGATTACCTGTTAGCCACTCCTTTAAGTCAAATTTAAAAGAAACATAAGTTTTTGAGTGAAAAGTGAATACCGGTACACGCTTTCCAAAATGTCCCAATTCCCCAAACTATTACTTTAAAGCCAAAAGTTCATGTGACAAAATGCATTTTAGGAGATTTTTACAAGACTGCTTAAAAAAGTAGAAACGTTCATCACAGAATAACACCCATAACATAGATTAGAGCCTAACAGTAAAAACAAAAACAAAGTTAAAATATGAGCAGCAGTGGCATTGCGCAACAATGAAACGTGATTTCAGCCTGTCGCGGTCTCGCGAGTATGACAGTAGCCTATACATAATGGATCAACCTGTTTATGACACGCTTTGCACAATCTCCATTTGCACTCAACTTACCTTCAGAGCTATTGTCATCCACCAATATGATCTCCCTTCAGCAGGTGTTTAGGGGTGCGGTCACTGATGCTGGCGCTATAGCCTTTGATAATAGACAGGGCCTCATTCAAGTAGATCAACACTACTCCAATATTTGGTAAGTCTTCTGGGTAACTCTTTTCAGACACCTATTCAGAAACAGAAGGATTTCTAAAACCACCATCTTTCCATGAAGTAAGCTGTGTAAATGCTTTATCTAAAGACAAACCATGTGAACAGAGAGGTGAAGGATAATCAGCAAACAATGAACTGGATGGGAGGGACCATTTCTTTAACTTTATCTGTATATGAATTGAAATGACAGCTCTTGGCATCATAAGAAATTGTTGTAGCCTTACCTTGGATCCCCCCTGGTATCTGGAAGAGCTCGATCTAGAGGAAGGCGATCGCTGAGAAAAACGCTTGTATCCATACCTTGACATACAAAGCCTGTGCCTCTCTTTGGTCATCCTCCGAGATTCTCCCCCAACTCACAAACAGGGCAGATTTAGGGAAACAGTTTCTTAGACTTTTTCTCTTGAGGAGTCTCCTTTGGTCCGGGATTTTGCTTCCAGGTTTCCTCTTTCTGCTCTGGCTGTGTTTTGACAGTTGGCTGTTCGACCTCTGCAGCTTTCCTCCATCTGAGTCTGTCCTCTTCGAGCATTTTCTGCATTGTGTCCTGCTTTTCTCAAAAGCTCTGACGACATTGTCTTGACAAAAGGATGACAGGGAGAGAGTCAAATGAGCAGCATGATTACTGATGACTACATGTTTCTCTTATTTTAAATAAAGCATTTTGGTAACACTTTACTTGAAGGTATCTACAAAAGTGACATAACACTGTCATGAACACATGAACCCTAACTCTAACCCTAACTATAACTTGTCATGAAAAAACCGAATGACTTACTAAATGAAGTGTTATGTCATAAACGCTTATAGACTTGTTTATAATGTTTATGACAAGTTCAATAATTTTTTTCAAGACTATTTTTTGGTGGCTTTTTCCTTTTATTACATAGTGACAGTGGATAAACATGAAAGGGGACAGAGTTGTGGGATGACACGCAGCAAAGGGAAGCAGGTCGGATAATGAACCCGCCCCACTGGTCTGGAACTGGGGAGCTAGAAACCATTCATCTAATGTTTGACTCCACATCTGCAAGTATTCTTTGGTGACACGTGATATTTTAATGCAATATCATTTTGTCAGATGATTGAAAGCATAAAATACTTTTGAGTAACTACTTGTGTAGGAACAGACATTTAATCCTTCTGCTTACCTTTCTAACACTGGAATGAATGAGGTTAATGTCAAGGAAGTTAAATTTCATTTTTTTATTTCAAACAAAAATAAATATAAATATATAGCTATAGAACTATAAAATAAAATATAAAATACAAAAAGCGTAGTAACACACCAACAAGAACAATATCTATACAGTGTTACAAATAATATTTAAAATACTATTACAATTAATATTTTCAAAAAACTGTCCTAGAAAGGAGCAGGATGAAGCCGAAGCTTGTGATATTTCCCACCCTCATTCAACTTCAACTCATTCCTTTATACATCATATATATTTTACAACAGGATAACCAAACGTACCAAACCCTTTTATTTATTTACGTGAACTCCACTTTCCGTAATCCACCACACCCCGTAACAAATCATACAGAACCCGACTTCTTTCCATTTCCCCATCTCCATTGCCTCAACTCACAAAAATTGTTGATGCTTGTCTCCAGATGTTTGTCAGGCTCTTGTCCACCCTTTAGAAACATGCCCACATAGACGCGGGAGCCCGATCCCCCCCAGTATGATGATTGACCGCTTGAACCACACTGCTCTCATAGTGATAGCGACAGACTGAACCCCCAGCAAGGGAATGGAAAACCTTGAAAGACGCCAGGCTGACTACTGACTACAAAGGTGCAGGCGGAGCAATGAGGTGAGACCCGTTTCTTCCTGGATTACTTGCCCATATGAAGCTGAGAAGTCAAACAACATTTAGCACCTCAACTGTGTCGTAACTGCAGCTGAAGGAAAATGTATTACAATAAGTTCTTACAACACATTGACGATAAAGAAAAAACTCCTTTAGGGGAAACTGTGAGAAGGTAGAGAGGGCAGTTAAGCTTCTTTTTTCCCTTCTTTTTATATATAGCTTGCTGGATTCCTTTTCTTTCATGTGTTGGGTGCAGTCAGGAGCAATACAGGCAGTGGTGGAATGTAATCAGTACATTTACTCAAGTACTGTACTTTAAGCACAAATTTGAGGTAACTTGTACTTTACTTGAGTCTCTTTCTTTTCATCCCACTTTCTACTTCTACTCCGGCTGCATCCCAGAGGGAGGTTCAGGTGCACCAATCAGGGCCAGGGGTGGGTCAATCACTTCATGCACACACATTCATTCTTCTTGTGTGGGGAGGGTGTGTTTAGGAGAAGTTTTGGGCTTTAGCAGAAAGGGGGAGGGACTGAGAAGTTGTCGATGTTCAAACTCCTTGGCCTAGTCCTGATCTTCACAATCCTACCTACAACACCTTTAAGTAAAGGATCTGGATACGTCTTCCACCACTGAATATAGGCTATATTTATATATATGCAACAAGTCAATGTAATATTTGTGACATTAACAACACAGTATATAGTAAATGAATGCTCAAATGTTAAAGGTCTTAAAACATAAATAAGCCGTCTCTGTGAGGCTAGGCACAGCTGGCTTTGAGCTAAATTCTAACGTCAGCATGCTAACATGCTAATATTTAAGAGGTCATTTTTACCATGGTAACCCTTGTGCATCCCTTAAGAAGTTGCTTAGATGTCCTTTGGAGGACAAAAATGTCCGCATAACAAAACTGCCATACAATTATGTACAGTATTAATCAGAGATGGCAAAAGTACTCACTCCCCGTACTTAAGTAGAAGTACAGATACTTGTGTTAAAAAATACTCTGGTAAAAGTAGAAGTACTGATTTAACTTCTTTACTTAAGTAAAAGTAACAAATTACAGGCTTTGAAATGTACTTAAAGTATAAAAGTAAAAGTAGCCTTGCGAATGACAACCACTTTTATGCAAAGCTACCTGGACCACACACACGTTACTAGAGTAAGATGAGAAACTTCAGTGGACATAAAAACCAGGCTCTTTATATGCCATTGTCTACATTTTAAATGGATGTCTGCCAATCATCACATATATGATTATTGTGACAGAGACTGGGACTCCAGCTTAATAATGATTCTGACTGAGTAGCAAGATATGAATTCATTTGTGATTCTGTGAGAATTCACAGATCCAGTTTCTCTTTTTAATCGTCCCCTTAACATTTAAAGGAATCTACATGTATGTGTGCTCAAATATAGAAAGAAAATAAAGGATACAATATGAATTACTAAACATAGATTAATTAAGAAGTTCCCCATACTTTTAGAGTTACACAGCACATTGGCCAGGAGTCATACTTGATGCCTAGCCTATCTCAAACATCTCTCTCAGATAAGGCCAGGGATGATTGGGAATGTCTTGCTGCTTGTCTGCCTAATCTCTGGGATCTCTGTTTTCTTCATTTTCAATCATGTCGCCGTCCATACTATAGTGCTAACGCTACCACCATCAAGCTGCAATTATTTGCCGCAAATGAATGCAGAATGCGGCCAAATCTGTCGAAGTCGCCTTGTAGTGGTGCGTACATACAACGTAGCCTACAGTATATTCCCATCCAATTAGATTGAATTCGGTATTGATCAACGGAAAAATAACGGTAACTCCAGTGAAATTATACCGTGGTAAAGTTGGTTTTATATTGGACGTTGGATATTCGACATTCGAAAAATCTATTATGCAGCTTACGCTTTCAACCTATTCATGTCAAACCACTTGTGATGAACTCAGCTAACCACCCTACACATTGCACAAAAACTTTTTTCAAAAAACTCATCCTTTTAATTTTTTAAATATTTTTTTATGTAAAAGAATGCTTTAAATCTATTATGCAGCCTGTCCTTTTGACCTATTCACGTCAAACCACTTGTGATGAACTCAGCTAACCACCCTACACATTGCACAAAGCTTATTTTTTCAAAAACCCATCCTTTAATTTTTAAATATTTGTTTATGTAAAAGAATGCTTTAAATCTATTATGCGCCTGTCCTTTTGACCTATTCAGGTCAAACCACTTGTGATGAACTCCAGCTAACCAACCCTACACATTGCACAAAGCTTATATTTTAAAAAAACATCCTTTAATTTTCTTTATATTTTTTATGTAAAAAATGCTTTAAGTCTATTATGCGCCTGTCCTTTTGACCTATTCAGGTCAAACCACTTGTGATGAACTCAGCTAACCACCCTACACATTGCACAAAGCTTCTTTTTTAAAAACCCATCCTTTAATTTTTAAATATTTTTTAATGTAAATAAATGCCATAAATCTATTATGTGGCTCGACCTTTGACCTATTCACGTCAAACACACTTGTGATGAACTCAAATAACCCCTACACATTGCACAAAGCTATATTTTTAAAAACCCCATCCTTTAATTCTTTAAATATTTTTAATGTAAATAAATGCCATAAATCTATTATGTGGCCTGACCTTTGACCTATTCACGTCAAACAACTTGTGATGAACTCAACTAACCCCCTACACATTGCACAAAGCTTTTTTCAAAAATCATCCCTTTTAATTTTTAAATATTTTTTATGTAAAAAATGCCAGAAATCTATTATCGCCTGACCTTTTGACCTATTCAGGTCAAACCACTTGTGATGAAACTCAACTAACCACCCTACACATTGCACAAAGCTTATTTTTTCAAAACCCATCCTTTAATTTTGTTTTGTTTTGTCTTTGTGCAATGTGTAGGATGGTTAGCTGAGTTCATCACAAGTGGGTTTGACGAGGAATAGCGCAAAGGGAGGCCAGCCATAATAGATTTATGACATTTTTAATATTAAAAAATATTTAAAAATATTAAAGGATGGGTTTTTTTTTAAATAAGCTTTGTGCAATGTGTAGGTGGTTAGCTGAGTTCATCTACAATTGGTTTGACCTGAATAGGTCAAAAGGTCAGGCCGCATAATAGATTCAAAGCATTTATTTACATAAAAAATATTTAAAAAAATAAATTTGGGGTTTTTTGAAAACGAAGCTTTGTGCAATGTAGGAGGTGGTTAGCTGAGTTCATCACAAGTGGTTTGACATGAATAGGTTGGAAAGGGCAAGCTGCATAATAAATTTTTCGAATGTGTCAATATCCAACGTCCAATATAAAACCAACTTTACCACGGTTGAAATTATTTGAAACTTTGCTAGTGAGGACTAGATTAGGACCGTATTTTAAAGCTGATGCTGGTTTCAAACTTTTCCCGTAGTGTCTGTAAAACACGGACAACCCCTCTTCTCTTTTGATGCTTGGGAATGACGCTATGCAGCAACAACGTGAAGACCTAGCTAACAGGTGAAGAACACAAACAACTAAATCACTAGCTAACCTACTTTAACTGTGCAGGAACTATAGACCAATACAACAACAGGGTAAAATGAACTGACAACATAAGTTATACCGACTTACAGTTCCCAAGGACGACACACACCATCTCAACTGATTATCCTCCGACAGCAGTCTCTTTTTTTCTCACTTTTTTTTCTGTGGCGTGTCCGCTATTCTTCGACATTACAACCTCTTTGTATACAAAACTAAAGTAACGAGCCAATTTTTAAAAGTAGTGAGTAGAAAGTACCGATATTCGTGTTAAAATGTAAATGGAGTAAAGTAAAAAGTCGCCACAAAAAAATAGTAAAGTAAAGTAGAAATATCCGAAAAATTCTATTTCGATACAGTAACAGTATTTGTACTTCGTTACTTCCCATCTCTGGTATTAATATTATTATCCCACTTTTAACTGAGTGATCCTAACTACCAAATATTCATTCTTTTTTTTATTATTTTATTTTAACCCTTTGCCAATTTGTTTACATAATGCCAATGTTGTGGTTTTATGATTTTTTTTTGTGATTACTAAATGCTAGGGTATTTTGTTTTTACAGTCTGGGATATGTCCATTTTAGCAGTGTAACGGTAGTTACTGTTAGCGTTAACTATTAACTCGTTGTTATTAAATATATGTACTTTTGGGCCGTAGGTAGAGTAAGAGCACGGAGACAGCTTCGACTGTATAACTTGGTCCACTGTAATGAGACTCCTTCAATCGTAGGACAACTCAAGACTCATAACAAAACGTGCTTCATCATCTCAACATCATATATCTCCGCCAACATAACTGTTACTAAATTACAGGCAGGGTATAACATGTTAGAAAGCTTTTCCTTGTTAACTCAAGGAACAGAATACACTATGAAGCTACAATTAATGGAAATAATGTGGCTTATTTCATAACTACAACTGTTAACTCCCAAATAGTCACAAAATAAATCTACTATTACAGCAAGGAACATGGCAGTCCTCCATAATAGAGCAGCGATACCCTGAGTGGAAACCAGGAACATATGTATTTGCCCAATAGAGGAAACATGAGAAAATGGGGGCGCACCTCTAGTTCACCAACTTAGTGGGAATGTGCCCCCCCGTGGGCTGATGTCTTCCGGGCGGGTCTGGTTTGGGTCCGCCTGAGGCCCTTTGCGCGCGGTCCTCCCCGTCTCTCTCCGCCTTTCCTGTTTATCCACTGTCTCTCACCTTGGAAATAAAGGAAAAAAGCCCCCCAAAAAATATTTTTTAAACATGAGAAAATACCTCAATCTTGTGAAAAAATAGCACAAATTACAATTCTGAAGGCTCTAGATTGAAAGCCTGATATAATAGAATGCATGATTTGTTTTACTGTAATGGCGGCGTGTGATATCAAATTGTGCTTTTAATGAATTTTATGGGACATTTTTGTTATAAAGAGGCTGAGGACTGAGGTTGAACCTCCAAAATAAAAATAAACAAATGCACACATGAAAAGCCAAATAAAATGTACCTAGTGATCCCTATAGAGGAGAAGTGAGGGGATCATCAGGAATCATCCTCTGGGAACCACAAATATTTAAACCAAATGTCATGCCAATCCATCCAATGGTTGTTGAAACATTTCACCAAAAAAAAAAAATGAAGCACCTGTTGACCTTTTGTATGTCATGTTACAAAAAGGACACAAAACAAACTCAACAGTCCGGCAGGTTCAATTTTCATTAAGTATTAATCAGTAAAAATGTAAATAAGATCCAGTTTGAGATTATCCTTCATTAATACATTATTAGAACAGTGCCTGTAGAAAGCTGTTTGGAATGGGATGATTGCTTGGCCTCTTGTATTGCTGCTTGTAGCTTTCTCCAGAACCATTGTATCCCGAAATCATTTACAGAAGGACCCCAAAGCACCTAATATGCAACTCTACTCTGTACACTGACCATTAGAAGCCATTCATCTAATGTTTGACTCCACATCTGCAAGTATTTTTTTGGTGACATATTGTTTTAATGCAATATAATTTTGTCCATGATTAAAAGCATAACATTCATTTGAGTAACTACCTAGTGGGTGTAACGAAGTAACCTTCTGCTTCCCTTTCTTACAGTCAATAATTAACCCCCACAAAGAAAACACAAAAACCCCCCCCCTTTCCTTTCCCCCCCCCCCCTCTTTTTAAACCCGCGGACATATTAATCCCTTTTTTTTTTTTTTTTAAAAAATTTAACACACAAAAATAAAAAAAACCTTTTTTTTTTTTTTTCCCTTTTTTTTTTTAAAAATTTTTAAAATATTTTTACACATCCAAAAAAAAAAATATTCTTCCCTACTCCTCCTTAAAAAAAAACCCTCCCCCACCACGGAGATGTGATGTTTGTCTTCCATTCCAGAAAACCCCCTTTTACTTCTCTGTTGGCCCCCCTTTTGGCCCTTTTCCTCTTAAAAAAGATCTGATGAATAAGTTATAGTAACTGTTTTCTATAATTTACCTCCACTTACCATAATGAGTTATGAAATTTCGACTTCATTTCATGAGTTATTACTATTTCAACTCAAGTTTGTAAGCCATTTCAATGACATGTAAATTTCAATGTGTCAACTTAATTTAACAATGTGAGTTGTTAAATGGAAACCGGATCTCGCAGAAAGTGACCATGATCCCTGGTGTGGCGGCAATATCAATGCGCGGTGCAAATAGTCCCAGAAATGGTGTCTTGATCTAATGTGATTAACAACTATGATATCATTATTTAACACTTAATGATACACTCCACCCGATTGCAATTCTCAAAACGAGGAAACCAACCAACTGAGCAGAATGACAATGGTCAAAAGAGAAGCAGCGGATGACTACGTTTTTTTTTAGCCACATCTGACAGTTGGTAGCTACCGGTAAGCGGGCCTTCGATTTAGGAGAAGGCGAAACAAGGTGAGTGGTTGCATGCATTAATCCAATGTATTTTGTTAATTAGTTATAAAGAAATTAATGGCTGTTACGTTTTTAAACACAAGATAGTTTAGCGCAGCTTGTTAATGCAAGTGGTGGAGTTGAACCAAACTTCACATTAGCTATCTAGCTAAGTGTTTAATATCGTTATCTAGCTAGTCCTACTTTTTACTTTCATGAAGAAGAAACACTTGAGCAGTTATATAGCTAGTATTTTCTAACATTCACGCAAAACAGAAGCACATTCATTGCGCCTGGCAAAAACTTTGCATGGCAGCGGTGGAGTTTTACAAGTAACGTTAACGTTAGTTTGCATTGTGTGTGGAGTGACCGTAATTAGCCGTGGCCCGTGCTTTTGTATGTTGGGGGGCGCGGCGTCGTCGTCGTCGTCGTGTCAGCAATTAGCCTTGGCCGCGCAGAATTGTTACTTCGCTGCTTCAACACAATCCTTAGGGTATGCTTAACATTATAAGGTGAAGTTTGTCGACTTTGTTCTTTAAAGTAATGTTATTCACGTACACTTGTAACGTTATTTCTATTCAGCTCCAATTTAACCTGCCACGTTAACGTTAGCCTCCTGGCGCCATCTTCGCTGTTTCTTTCGTTGGCCTAAACTGTGGGATTTGCAGTGAAATTATGAGCCGATATGCTCCGACGGTAGTGTATTACTATAATGCCTCGGTCTGTGAGCAGAGACGCTGCTGTTAAACAATGGAGCAAGTAACGTTAAAGATAACAACATTAATCGAGTTGACTCAGACATTATTCTAAGAGTGCAATTAAACTAAACTTGAACAAACTTTCACTTCATGTTAAATTAATTTATGCACTATACACTCTTAGTTATTCCTTTAATTTATCCCATTTATGCAGTATGTGTTAATAGCTCTGACTAGTATTTAATGTTGCTTTTTTTTCACTGATTCTTGTATGCTCTTCCTCAAATGTAATTAATTAAATGTATAAAAGCACCTGCCAAATGAGTAAATGTAATGTATTTTCTGTGTTTCAGGTGCAGATGGTCCATTCATTTCAGCTAGGCTGCAACTGTGGATGAAGTGGAGTTGTAAGTTTTGCAATTTTGCCACTTATAATGAAAAAACAATAGTAAGCCATTACAAAGACAGTCATGGACGTGGAAGACGGGGCTTGAGCTGCATTTATCCAAACTGTCTGACAGTCCTCCAATCGCATGTGGATTTTGCAAAACATATAAAGGACCACAAAAAAGGATTAAATCCACTTGCTAAAATACGCTGTGAACTTTGTACGTTTTCAGCACCAACCAACATCAGTCAATATTTTCTTCATCTGAAGAGACATTTGAGAAAGCGAGAGACTGTGAAGTGCCCATTTGTGGCATGCTCTTTTAAGTCTAGGGTTTTCTCAACTTTTACTGCCCATAAAAGTCGGTCTCATCATGCTGCTACATTTGTCGATTTCAGACCTGACCTTGTTGTGAAATGTCATGGTCAGGCCTTTGTAAATGATGAAGATGATAATTTAGTGTCACCAGATTTATTCTTTCCAGAACCTGAATTTCAGCCTGTACATAAGCCCATTCAGCGGCGGCTTGCATCCCTTTTACTTAGGCTGCAAGCAGTCCTTCATGTGTCAAAGTCAGCAATTCAAGAAATTGTGGATGACTTATTTGATATTGGTGAATGTTCCGGACAAATAACTAGGCAGACGATTGAAAATATTTTGGCGGTGCATAATTGCACATCTGAGGAATTGGTATCGTCATTGACTGAAGCATTACAGAGTTCAAACCCACTCACTTTGCTTTCAAGAGAGGGACCTCTAGGCACAGAATATAAAAGGCAATCATATTATAGACAAAACTTTTCTGTTATTGAACCTGTCGAATATGTTTTAAGTACACATAAAAGGTCTCATACTGTTGTTTATGTCCCTATTCTAAAATTACTTTGTGAACTTCTCAAAAGAGATGAAGTACTACATGTATTGAGAGTAAACAAACCAGTTCAACAGTCTGGCCACTACAGGTCATGTCTGGATGGTGACTACTTTAAAAGAAATCCAATACTCTCAGGTCAAGATGTTAGTTTATGCATAACCTTGTACATCGACGATTTCGAAATTTGTAATCCATTGGGCACCTCCAGAAAAAAACATAAAGTCTGTGGTGTGTATTGGACTCTTGCAAATTTGCCAAAAATATACAAGTCATCACTGTCATCAATCTACCTAGCCTTACTGTGCAAGACTGAACATATCAAGATTTATGGGTATAGTAGAGTTTTGGAGCCACTGATAAAAGATATTGAATATCTAGAAACAGTTGGTGTGTATGTTGAGAAACTTGCTTGTAATGTTAAAGGGACCATCTTGTATGTTGCTGCAGATAATTTGGCTGCACACTCCTTAGGTGGATTCCAAGAGTCCTTTAATGTGGACAAGTTTTGTAGGTTTTGTCTGGTTAATCGTGAAGAAATACAGGCTTGTGATGTCAGAAGTGGTAACTTTGTTTTACGATCACCAGAGTTGTATGATAGAGCTGTAAATGTGTTGAAGCAGAGTGAAGTTGTGTCTGTTGATGGTGTGAAACGAGACTGTCCTCTTAACAGATTGAAAGGTTTTCATGCATGCCAAGGCTTTCCACCTGATTTTTTACATGATGTGCTGGAAGGCATTATACCCATAGAGCTAAGTCTGTGCCTTGCAGATTTTATTTCTAAGAAGTATTTCACATTGGACGAGCTTAATAAGGAAATAGAAGGCTTTCCTTTTAAGTTCTCTGACAAGACAAACCGCCCTCAGAAAGTTTCATCAACTTTCCAACGGAACAAGACTCTAGGTGGTAATGGACATGAAAATTGGAGTCTTGTGCGTTTCCTTCCCCTCATCATCGGTCACCGTATTCCAGAAGGTGATCAAACATGGGAATTAGTTTTAGAGCTCAAAGACTTGGTGGAGTTATTGGCGACCCCATATTTCACTCCAGATTCACTTTGTTATTTACAATCTAAAATATCAGACCACAGACAATTGTTGCTGACAGTTTTCCCAAATAACAAGTTGCGTCCCAAACATCACTTTATTGAGCATTACCCATATTTCATTCAGAAGTTTGGACCTCCAGTTGAGTGTTGGACAATCAGGTTTGAGGCCAAACATTCTTTCTTTAAAAAGGTTGTGCGTGATGCCAACAATTTCAAAAACATTCTGCTTACCCTGGCTTCAAGACATCAACTTATGTTGGCACATTATCTTGAAATGCCAAGCCTTTTCAAGCCTGAGACTGAGACTGCAAAGGTGTCTGATGTGTGCCTGGATGTCTTAGACACTGCTGTCAGACAAGCTATCTGGAATAGATTTGGTGATGTTGGCACAGTTGGACTGACTCCTAACATCTTTCTGAATGGAACAAAGTATTCAAAGGGAATGATTCTGTCTGCAGGGAGCACAAGTGGACTACCAGACTTTGGAAGGATTTTGGAAATATGCATTGTGTTGGCTAATCACGTTTGCTTCATTATTGAACCTTTTACAACTCACTATATGGAGCATCTGCGGAGTTACCATCTTGTGAGGAAAAATCCTACTGGATGTCAGTTGGTGAAACCAGATGATCTCAATGACTACATTCCACTGGTGTCATACTTCATTCAGGGCTGCCTTTTGGTCACCCAAAGACATTCTTGCTGAAATAAATCTGCTGTAAGTAATTGTACATTTTTACGAAGGCTGTGCAATTTTGAAAAACGTCTAATTGTGATCATTTTGACTGATGTTGCAATTAAGATGAATTGGGTTAGAGGGAATGATCATTTTTATATTTTTCATTGAAAAACAGAAATTAATCTTGGTGATATGATTTTTGCAAGGAACTGTAACACTGCAGAATATGATTTTTAGGTCAGGGCATGTTTGAAACATGCCAATCTCTTCAATGTAGAATGGCATTTTCACACATTGTCCTTAACTATTGCACCTTCTGTGATTACAAAATTGTACTGGGATTGTGCTTTTTGTGGAACAATGGCTACTACATGGTGTGTGGATTTGGAGTTGGAACCACAGTGATTGTGATCTAAATGGATTTGCAGAAATAAATTGCAGTCAAAATTTCACGAAAATAAAAGCTACTTTTAACTACAACTGTTAGTGCCTCATGGCAACCATTTTAATTCAGATGACCCATTTCCCTGAGAATGAAATAAGTAATGTAAAATGTATCTGATTGGGGACTGATATGAATAGTTTAGAGTAAACAATACACTTACAACTACATATTTTTCTCTCTCTTCAGGTATAACTGGTCTACAATGCTGCTGCGTATCATCGTATCAGAAAATGACATCAGACGTCTTTCAATTGAAGACGTCCCATCTAGTGTTGAGGAGCTGTACCAGGTGTTGCGAACAAAGCTTGGCCTGAGAGGTGGATTTATTTTGCAATTTGAGGATCCTGATTTCAATAATCAGTTGTGCAACCTAACAGACATCAAAGAACTTCCTCTGGGGAGGGCAACATTAAAAGTGTTGTTTACAGCTGATGACATCTCAGATTCTACACTGGACACATGCAGCCTCCCTTGTCCTAGTAGTGGGGATTCTGTTGACTGGCCTGACCCCTTCCCGATTCCACAGTTCTCACATGATGTTGAACTCCAGCTGAAAGAAGCTAATTGTAGGTATGCTAAGGATGGATCTGTGATGGTGATTTCCAAAGGTTTAAAGACTGATATCCTTGACACACTGGCAGACTGTATGTCAAAGATAAGTGCTTATCCTGAAAGACATCACTATGAGAATGTAGCCAAAGCACTTGTGGAGAAGCATCCCAGTCTGAAGGAGCCAGGGTCTGGAAAGGGATGGTACTCATGGTTTCACAGCCTGAAGTTCAAGCTTGGAAACTATCACGTCAAAGTTAAGTGCAGCAGGATGCCCTGAGGTGGTAATAAACAAAAGAAAAGCAGGGGTTCGAAAGGAAAATGTGTGAAGAAGTCAAAGAAGGGTGAGGTCCACTACTGTCCAGATCCACCTGAAGGACACAGTGCTGAAAACATGGAGGAGAAGCGCAAGATGATGGAGGCTGAAATGCTGAAGAGAGACCTGGATCATCAGCTGATAGAAGACCTGATGGTTGCTACATTTTCTCAGCGCAGAAAAGAGATAATTGGAGATCAGCCACTCATCACAGAAGTCATTTCCAGATGGCCAGCTCTGCTCCATGAGAGACAGGTAATCAGTCTGAGATTTTATGTCAGATACTGTACAGTTTTCTAGTTAGTTAGACTAATAGTTTTTATCTGTGTCCTCAGATTAGGGCAGAGTTCAAGAGAATTGTCACCACAGACCTTGTGGAAACTTTTCTCGATGGACTTGATGGCCTGGTCCCAAGACTGCTGGAGTTGTACAAAGCAGCAACCAAGTCTGGAAAGAAGCAATCACTCAAGGACATTTTGGACTGCCTTCAGAAAGATGTAAGTGGAGGAGCAGATGACCATAAAATTAGGCATAATTTATTATCTTTGATATAACATTTTCATCTTACTGCATGTTTCTTTTTGTTGTAGGACACAAATGAGAGGAGGAGGACTGCTGCTTTGCTTGGACTGCCGCACTACATATCGGGCGAAGATCCATCAGCTGTCATCAGGATGTGTAATGTATGAGACCATTATTATTTTCTCTAATGCAAAACTGGATGTCTATATAAGTGAATCCTCTATTGTGCTACTGTTCTATCCCCAGGGTAGGTTTACAAGAAAATAATACTTTATAGAAAACCAATGATTGGAATGGGTTGAGTTAGATTTTAGTAGATGTGGTGGAGGGGGGAGAATAAGTGTCAGTAATGGCATTTTAATAAAAACGTTTTTCTTGAAAATCTACCATGTGGACTTGATAAAGTCCTGTATTTGAAGAAACAACCACCATCTACATTTGTCTTTCACTTTTGGCTAGGGTGTTTTTCTTTTTTTTTAAAGGTGAATTTCTATATTTCAATCTCCCTCCCCTTGAAGTTCTGAAAACAAATTTGGTGTTAATGATCGGGACTGTTGACTTCCCTGCTCTGTATTTGAGGATTATGATTGAGTTTTGAAATGGCCATGTATAGAGTAGCATCCTGCTTTACCGGAGCCTGCAATTTCAGGACCGTTTTTTAGAACCCTCGTTTTAGCTTGCCAAATTGTCAGTCACTAGGTAACTATGTTATATAACCCCCAATTTTTCTTTCCTTTTCCATAAAATCTGTGCAAGACCCCCTATTTCACTAGGTAGCACTGTCACAAAAAACTAGGGTCCTAGAAATGTGGACCCAGGACTTTGTGGCTCCTGAAAATGCGCCTCGGGGCTGCAGCTATTTAGTAATCGGTAAAGTCTATGTATGTGTAGATGAAACATTCACACACTATCTCTGCTTTTCCAGGCTCATGGAGAGACTCTGGATGAAGCCATGAAGGGGATGCAACTTGGCCTGCTGATAGGCTATGAAGATGCAGAGCGGGATGCCTTTCCAAAGGAGGTCTTCAACATCGCAGTTGTAGTTGAGGAGAAAATTGTACTTCACAACATTAAAGATGTGGCATGGAGCTATGCCATGCTTATGGGTGTCATCTACTGTGTCAATCTCGAGTACCCAGAAGCCATGAAGTATTCTTTTGAGTTTCTTCAGAGAGTGGTGATGAAGATAAAACCAGACCAAGCATCTGCCAGAGTACATGGGCTAAGAAACAGAATCCTGAGGTACAAATTGTAACACCTTCTTTTTTTCCTGAAGTTTCTCATATAGAAAGCGTTTGTTAAAATGCATTGTATTTTATACACTTAAATATTTAGCACTCTTCTGTTAAAAAAAAGTTCATTTTGGACAAGTTAAAAAAAGTAAAAAAAACACTTAACTTTATTTTATTGGACTCAACTGTTCAGCGTTGTGATGTTAAAAGGGGAGAACTTAAGGCACCATAAACCGGCCTCAGGATTTTGTATCCTATTCAATCGAATGGGACTTTAGGAGGAGTTTTGTGCATTGGTTTTTATTCTCGTTATTACTACTTCACAGTGTTGCAGAATTCCAGAATACTTCTGTGCCTGAGTCTTTTTTGTTTTGTACACTAAGTTAACATTAAGCACAGACTCCCAGCATTTAAGGGACTGATATTGGCCCAGTTCATTTTGTTGGACTGATGATGTGATTGTCTCACCTGTTTTCTGCTCAGGCAGACAATTTTTATTCAACATAGACTGCATGTTTACAGCAGTCTCAGGATTTAAAGCACTGTTATAGACCAACTTCATTTTGGACTGATTAGAGCTGATGGTCTCAAATGTGCTGTCCCCAGGCAGATGTTTTTTCTTTATTACGTGCTTTTGAATCTTAAAGTGTC
Organism: Perca fluviatilis; assembly: GCF_010015445.1. Classification (NCBI taxonomy): domain Eukaryota; kingdom Metazoa; phylum Chordata; class Actinopteri; order Perciformes; family Percidae; genus Perca; species Perca fluviatilis. The sequence continues at coordinate 26,984,458 of NC_053125.1, read as the reverse complement.
GAACAATCCAGGATTTGTAGAATCTAATTTTGATTGAATGCTTGTGGTAAAAGTTTGTTTGGTCGATTCTCTCTGCTTAGGCAACTGTGTGATGTTAACTTGTTTAATGAGCTTTGATGCACACAGGTCCTTAATGGGATACTCACAGATGTGGAAAAAATGTTGGTACCCTTATGTTAAGAGTAGTGTTTCCTTGAGGATTTTTTTTGTAGCAGTGGGGGCAGGTCTGGGCGGCTGACAGGGCTTGGAGTGGAGCCGCACTTACCGATGGCGTGGTGAGGGTCCCTGCATGTTGGCTGAAAGCATTTTTGTAAGTGTACAGACAGTTTATTGGTGCCGTGGCAGTGGAGGTTTTGCCGTGGAGGGCCACCAGGGTCAGCATAGAGGAAGGTGGAGGTGGCTGCAAGAGGAAAAGTGATAAAAAAATGGCTGAGATTGATTATCCTTACTCTTTGGTTACCATTCGTATTATCAGTCTCTTTGATTTGTCATCAATTTTCCTCTTCTCCCTATGATCAAATTATTTCCAAATTCAGAAGCAATGTCTGATTTTCATCAGTTAAATTTTATTTATTATTACTTTGTCAATTCCAAGTGATTTCAGAGATTGTTGTGGGTTTTTCTCTTAACGGAAGGGTACCAGCAATTTTGTCTATGTCTATGTAATTTTGAATCTGGGCCCTATTTTACCACATAAGACAAGTACAGATAATAATTTCACGAAGTATCTCTTCTAAGATAAATATTTTATTTACATTGACTTTCAGGCTTGTCTCATCATTCATGTACAAGTGTATTTGAAGAAGGCTTTAATGGAGATTTAAATAAATGTTTTTGAATAGCTTTTCATCATTCAGTGTGATCTTTTAGTGAGTTTGCTATTAGTTGAGATACGGTACAAACCTTAGTCTGCTTAATTTGAAAGTATAAGTTCAGTTGCTGCCTTAAAAAAATGAGTACACCTAACTTGAAAAGACATTTGGTATTTATACAGTTAGTTGAAATGGTGTAGAATTGTATGTTTGTTTAACAAGAGGAAGCAAGTCTCCTTGAATATACAATGTAAAATAGATGGTTTTTTTAACTCACACCATCAAGTTCAAAAAATAAATTATCATAAATTAAACATCTTCTCTAACTACCTACCGTGGAGTTCAAATAGTATAGAATTGTATTTTGGCTTGACAAGAGGAAGCAAGTTTCCTTGAGTGGACAATGTAATATTGATAGTTGTTTTAACTCACAGTATCAAGTTCAAATAATAAATGATCATTAATTAAACATATTCTATAACTTAACTTCGTGAGTTAAAACAACACTATTCTTAATGTTGGCTTTACTCGCATTTTTAAGGCAGCAATTGAACTTACATTTTTAAGTAGAACCACCCTGATAATTTTTACAGTGTAGAGGAAACAAGAGCTTTAGAGAGAAGTGCACTGGATGTCAGTCTATAGAGACTGGCTCAGGTTACAGCAGGTGCTGTCCAGCGAGGGAGGAGTCTGCCACAAGACCTTTGTGTCTCTGAGCTTTCAGCACACCAACATAAAAACTTGAACAAATGCCTAAAAGTTTAGAAAAAACAAGAAGTTGCCTTTCAGGCCAGTTCCTGCTGGTACCAGAGAGCTAAAAGTACTTTTGAATTAGGACAATGGGTTTCCTATTGATGGATTGTATAGGAGTTAAATTTAACAGTTACTTTCAATCGGAAGTCAATTATATTTGATCTACTTCTTGCTTTTATTTGAGGGAATTTCCCCAGTGGGGCTAAATGAAATCTTTATGTCATATAGGTGATAAACAAACAGTTGTTTTTGATTTCAAAGACAAATTATGTCATTTTTTAGGAATAACTAATTTGGATTTCAAAGACAAAAAAGTTAGTATCAGAATTTTGACAAATGCTTACAGATGCTATTTGTAATCTGACATATTTGGGTTAAAAAGAATTAGGATTTTTGTACACAAAACATATGTTTATGAAATATGTTTTATTGTCATCAAACCAACCCGACCAATATATAGGCCTACAAGTCCAACTGAAATGATTAGTTGCTAAATCAATTAAGTGATTGACAGAAAAACTGCTTTGATCGTTTCTAGTTTCAAAAATGTTTTTTGTACTTTAAGTACATATTTTTAATGGAATATTGGTGGTAACAGAAAATGTTTACTATAACTATCTGTATGAACCTTGTTTAATTGACTAACCCCATTTAAGCAATATTTTTGAATCAATGATGACATAGATCAAACTTTGAAAAGCAGTGTGTTTAAATGCTCCTTCTTACAGAGGCTCAAAACAGCCAAGAAGGGGACTACAACACACACACACTGACACACACACACCGAAACAATGGTAAAGATTGTTTCCAACGATTTGTCAAGTGCTAGCAACCTCTGACAATAGAAGACATGGACATGGAAGACGCTATTTGCAAAAAATATATGTAATCATTAAAGTAATTTGTGTATTGTGATTAGGTTGTAATCAAAAGGGTGGAATGTAATGGGAAAATTACATTTAAGCACAATTCCTTATATTTTTATGTTTTATTTCTACTTTAATTCTCTCACAAATGCTGAAAGAGTCTATCTCATTCCCACATGCAGATTTTGATTCTAAACTTTGTGAGACATGCAGTCTGGAACATTATGTGAGCACTGTTAGCCTGAACCGATAAAGGTACAAGGTCACCCTAAAACTATCTCATGTTTTCCTCTGCCAGTTTAGCTGTAACTGGGGGGTGAAAGTCGTACAGGGAGGAGGAGGTGAGATGACTCCAAGATGTCTCTTGTATTCCTCTGATTGTCTTCATGTGTATCAGATTGCCTGTCAAAATTGTAGCGTCATAATAATCCAAGTGCGTATGTGCTGTCACTCTGAAGATGCATATAAGCCTGGTGTTCTTGTTCACTCATTTGAGAAACTGACTCCACACTGGGCTGAGGCCTTTTGTGAAATCATGTTGCTCCTATATTTGCAAATATATCTTTTTTAATAAAATACAAAAACCCAACTTGGTTTTAGTCTCAGTCTGTCTTATTTGTTTTCAATTTACTAAACTCTCAAACTCTACCCCCTGCTGCAAAGGAAACTTCCACGACAGGACACACACACACGATTAATGGAGATTCACTCAACAGAAAGGAAATCAATATATTAAATTATGATGAAAAGAACAAACTGGAATAAACGTAACACAATATAAACTGCCAGAACCACCAGTGGTTACAGGCAGGCAGTGCAAAACAAAAGAACAGGAATGCGAAAGATTAATCTAATTATAATTAGAACACAATGAGAACTTCACCAAAGAAATTCAAATGTTTAGGTAGAACACTAAACTCACTAATGAAGAGTAAACCAAACAAAATGTAAATGCAACTTTTAACTAAACTGAAAACAATATAACAAAAGGGAAAAGAAAAAATGTAATCAACCATAATATAATAAAGCCTTTCTGCTACATTCAAACATTTTAAAACACTGGCCCACATAAAACCGGTGGCTCACACATTTGACCTTATGACCGTGACGTAGTTGCCCAGTGGCCGTGAAGGCAGGACGGGCGTGCAGCAATCCTTTGACGTTGCTGGTACAATATTCAGAACATACACTTTAAGGCAAAACAGAAGTTCAGGCAAAACAGCAGAAGTGGTTAAACGCTATTCAGCTGAAGACTATCTCCAGCTGAACCAGCCCGGTTCCGATCAAGCAGTGTTTGTGTCAACCCAAAGGAGGCAGCTCAAAGTGTGCAAACAGCACAGCAACTATCAGTGAGTAACGGCGGGGTGGAGGACTGGCCCGCAAACCGAAGATCTGTAGCGCAGCAGAACGACACACGGAGTGAGCGACCCGGAAGTATGATGCACTTCTGTCACCAACGAGCAAGAGGACAGTCAGGAGGACTACTACCTGTATTTAAAGGGGGCCCTGCGGCAATGATTGGCCAAAAGAGTTAACCAAATACTGCTACACTAACAAGATTTTGTAATCCGTTTCCTCCCTGTGTGACAGATGTGGTATCTCAGAGGGATCACTTTCACACCTATTCTGGCACTGTCCAGTTTGAAGTAACTTCTGGAGTGAAATATTTAACTGTCTTTCCAAACAATCTGGCTATTTTTGGTTGCCCTGACAGTACAGAGGCCCTTCCTCACCATCAAAAGCAAATTATTAGAGCAGGCATGCTTGCAGTGAAAAAAACATTTTTTTTAATTGGGAGTCTCCACTGCCCCCATGTTTTAGAAGATGGCTAGGATGGAACAGATTTGTTTTATCAGGGGGAATTCACAGGGTCGCCCATTTTTGGATTGGCTTGATGAGACCTAGATGGCCGATTGGTGTGTTTGCTGCTGTGCTAAACCCTTGGTCTGAGCAGGTTTGAACTTGTAACTCCGTTGTCATGGCGACTCTCCAACTGTGTTTTTGTTCTGTTGTATTGTTTTTCTTCTGTTTTTCTTTTCTCTCGGTCTGTTTTTGTTCTTTTTTTTCGGTTGCTGTTTTGTCTGATTGGTTGTGTGACTGTGAAAATTTTAAAATAAAGTATAAAAAAAAGAATGCAAGGAAAACATAGGTACATAAAATCAGACCGCCATAAAAGCCCTTTAAGTCAGTTTGCATAGCCAAGTCTTCAACTACTTTCTAAAAGAATCAACAGAGTTTGAACAACGTCCAGAGAGCAGCAGTGCATTCCACAGCCTGGTTTCCGCTGCCTGAAAACCAATCCCCTCTGGTTTTAAAATGAGTGCGGTGGACAACTATCAACATCTGACCTGATAACCTCATACTCCGGGAAGATGTGTGACGCTGTACATTGCAACCCTGTAAATACACTGATCGAGCAAGTCTGTGGGTTGTTAATTACTAATGTATTTCAGATAAACAGTGCTGTATGTTAATTTGCATTTCAGTTTAAAAGATCGACTTAATGTACTGTTAAATAATTACATCTACAGTAGCTCATATTTATAAATCCATTTGTTATGAGTTTAAAACCTTTGATATTGTGGAGTTGCGCACTTACCTAGATGAGTGTTTGTTTCTCATGTTCTCAATTACTAAATATGCTCCAATTTATTTCAGGATAACAAATCATTTTACAATTTACATCAGAAATTCTTATTTATTCACACAGTAATAGTAAAGAGACAAATCATAAAGTTGAAATCATCACTAAGTAACTTTAAGCTTTACTTGATTATAATCGTATAACAAAATCTGACATAACGGATGCTTGATATCTTATAGAGACAACAATCATTTAATTCAGTCAGTAATCTTAAATTAAAGAATTAAAAGATAAGGATTGGAATCTCCTATCGCTTTCATCTAAAAAATTCTAAATCATTGACATTAACATCAATTGTTAGTGACTCAGAATGCTATTGTTGAGTGTTTGAAAAAATATAAATGTGATAGCAGATTCATATGCTTTTGTTTGAACTTTAATTATTTAATTATACTACTGACTGAATTAAATTATAGTTGTCTCTTTCTAACTGTAGTTGGAGTTTCCTTTCAAACCTCAACTTTGTTTCTTCATCTCCTCCACTTACACACATTTATTCCTTGTGGTTCTCCCTTTTTAACCTTATTTGCGCACCAGTTTATCGGTGTCCAGTAAAAGTTGTTCATGTTCCTCTTTTCCTCTTGTGGCGCACTTTAGATTTGAACACCAAAAATGTATCTTTCAGTTGAAAATATGCCTGTGCTTTGTCCCGTTTTGATTCTTTATCCAGTTCCTTAACCTTCATATCAGTTTCATTTAAGTCTTTATCCACGCCGCTTTTTGATGATTAAGTTTTTCTCTCAGTCCCTGTAACGCTTGAAATACTAGTTCATCCTGTTCCTTAATCTGTTTCCTTAGCGCATTAACTTCCACTTGTAAGTCTTTCAGTTCATCTTTCTGCTGTAGCTGTTCATCAAGTTTTGCCGTTTTTCTTTGGTCATAAGCTGCTCTCTATGTCCGGTTGCTTCCGATTTCATCCACTGGGTACCTATTGATCTCTGTAAATATTGAGGCAAAAAGTATGTCAAACTTACACTCAGTTATATTATTTAGGGAAAACATATCAAACTGAACAGATACAGAGGCAAATGTGTATCCTGCAGTAGCTTTACATTTTAGAATACATTCTTGACTTACTGGTTTTGTTTTGTTGCCATTTCCATACAATTACAACAACTGCCAGAGTACATATAAGGACAGCAGCCAAGGTAATGCTGATACGAATCGCAGAACTTGATGAAGCCTCGGAGCATTCATCTGAGATGATAAATCCTAGAACACAATGGCAAATATTTAAAACCTCTAAAAGTAAAAAACGACAAATTGAAATAAAGAAAGAAGAAAATCATACCAATTTCTGTCTCTCTGGTCTGGCTGGTGTTCTTCTGCTGGACTCTACAGGTGAAGCTGTTGCTGTGTCTCTTCTCCACAGTCAATCTGCTGCTGACAGTATAGAGATCATCAGGACCTCTGACTGTCTCTGTAGGTCCAGCAGAGAGGAGGGGTTTCCTCACCGTCCAGCCACAACACCTCAGGCTCTGGACACCATCCTTTAGACTCACATTGTAGAACTGCTGCGTGCTGCTTATGTTAATCCCTGCTATGACAGGTGAGGAGACAGAACCTAGTGACAAAATAAACATGTTTTAAAGAGCCTGACTTCAACATCAGTAACAAAAATTATGACATGTCAATCAGCAGGGGCACTTTAAAGGTGTAGTTCCACTGCAAAAATCAGTTGACAAGATAAAGTAAAAACTCTGATTGCATTACTCACCAACGCATGCTGTCACATTGTTAATTTACCAGTGAACACATTTGCCATTTGAGTTTTTAAAGTAAATCTGATAACTGGAATGCATACTCACCAACAAGAAGTTGCACAGTGGATTCTTTGCTCTGTTTTGGAATGAAGCATCTGTACGTTCCACTATCGGAGAGTCTTACTTTGGACAATGTTAGTGAAAGGTCTCCGCACTTCAGTTTGTCAGTGGACAGCGATGTTCTTCCTTTATAGGATGGGTTTTGGTTAACAAGATGGTTTTGACCTTCATGCCACACGTAAGGAATCTGGGTTGCAGGTCAAGCCTCCCCACTCCAGGATCATTGAAACAGCATCTGCCGGGTTCCAGGTGACATGGCAAGATGATGTCATCACCAACTAATGCCACCATCAGGAAGGTGGACCACCAACCTGAGACTGACCTGAAAGGAAATGGATACATTTTTAAATCCAGATTTCCTCCTTTCTTGGAGCAAAACTTTCTGGTTATTATGTAAGAAAGATATATTTGAATGTATTCTATAAATATATACATTAATAAATACAAAAACAAATATACAGTATTTAGTCTAGTTTATTTAGATAAATTGTAATGCTGCATGTTATTGATATTTCAGACATGCATGACTTTCATTTACGTTAGTATGTATGTTACCTCCACAGGAGTGTGTTAGGAGGATGACGACAATGTGCTGGAAAGCCAAAGCTTTATGAAATGGGTTAATCATCCTGGAGTTCTGAAAATGCATTTTAAGAGTGGAGGAAAAACAGAGGTGATGTTTATATGTTCAAAATTATCATAATGAACCAATCAATACAAATTTCACAACCAAGTGTTATGACCTGGCCTGCCTTAACCTGCCGTTAGGGCCCTGGGGGCTGAGAGGTTTTGTATTGTGTACACATGTACACTTTTAAAAGTGGACACAGTATTGCCCCTAGGCAATCTTTCTTCATGTTGCTGTTAGCAAAATGTTATGAGAAACAAACGTACTGTAATCCATGAATAAATGCAAACTACATGAACGTAAAAGCCAGTGAACTTCAAGACAAATAGCCAAATTCATAAAGGCAAGAGAGTATTGGGCAGTAATGTTGCTAGTGCAGAAACGTAATTTATCAACTATGTAAAATACAAATTGCTTTCATCTAAAACAGGCAATGATGAATTTCTTACAATGAAAAGTTAATGTAAGTGCACATACCTGTTACAGTCTCTGTGTCAGTTTACTTCTGATAAATGGAACAGTATGGCCAAAGTCCTGTAATAAAATCATGTGTACTTCTATCCCAATGATAATAAAACAGGTTGTTCCCTTTGTATGTGTTGGATACCAGCTGTTAGACTGCCTGAACAATATTAAAAGAAAATGTTAAAGTAAGCGTGTATGTTGTGTTAAGGTCGTATTTTCTTGATGCCAATTATTTTTGCAGCAATCCTACAGGTGCGTCATGTAGTGGGCCAGCACCTTCCTTGGCAGTTTTGCCACCATTGGGGTGTGAATGGGTAATGGAGAGGCAAATTGTAAAGCTCTTTGTCCTTTAACGTAGAAAGGCGCTTTATAAATGCAGTATATTTACCATCCAATGAGTGGTTCTTGAACACTTCTAATGGGCACACCGCCCGACAATGGTGCAAGCAGCAACACTTGGAACCAAGCACTTTATAACTGCATTATGTTTGTGACAATTTTACACAATAAAGTTGTGTGTGTATGGCCGGGTGAGGTGGGCCCGTTCCAAACAGACAGCGCTTTCATATGGGTACTGCACTAGTTCATACAATTTTTTTTTTTTTTTATGATTCATATCAATTTAGGAACTAACCTACTTAAATCTAAAGTAACTCCCCTAAAGTTTCAGCTGAGGGAGTCAAATTTACATTTTATTTTTTATACTTGAACCCCAATGAAATAAAACTCCATCCACACAACAGTTTTATTAATTGCCTAGTTTATTTAATAGTAACTGACATTAACATTGATACATACTTTTGGAGGAAAAAAACAATGACAGGTGATAAGTCTGCTTGTTCACTTTAAACAAATTATTCAGAATATAAATTACTTCATATGCATGTGTATCTATACTCAGCAATAAAAGAGGTCCTCTCATTTTCAATTGCTTTTATTTTCAGCCAACTTAACATGCGTAAAACTTTGTATGAACATAAAATAATTCAACTACTAAGAAATAAACTGAACAATGTTACACAGACATGGGACGACCAATAGAAGAAATGTGTCCCTGAAAAAGGATGGTCAAAATCAAAGTCAGTATCTGGTGTGGCCACCAGCTGCATTAAATACTGCAGTGCATCTCCTCCTCGTGGACTGCACTACGTTTGCCAGTTCTTGCTGTGAGATGTTATCCCACTCTTCCACCAAGGCATCTGCAAGTTCCTGGACATTTCTCGGGGTGCATGGTTCTCGCCCTTACCCTCTGATCCAACAGGTCCCAGACATGCTCAATGGGATTGAGATCTAGGCTCTTCACTGGCTATGGCAGAACACTAACTTTTCTGTCTTGCAGGAAATCGCGCACAGAACGAGCGGTATGGCTGGTGGCATAATCATGCTGGAGGGTCATGTCAGGATGAGCCTGCAGGAGGGGTACCCACAAGAGGGAGGAGGATTTCTTCCCGGTAACTTTGATTTTGACCATCCTTTGTTCAGGGACACATTTTCCCATTTCTGTTAGTCACATGTTGGAGAAACACTGTTCAGTTTATTTCATAGTAATTGAATTGTTTTTGTTTGCTGAGTTTATGTAAGAAGAGTACATCATGTTGTTAGATTGTTAGTCCTTTTATTTTTCAATTTGGAAATTAATTCTGTACATGAGGCAATCATCACAAAAGCAAAAACAAGGTGATCGCAAGGTGTTTTTTATAGAAGGCAAACAATGAATAATCAGCTACAAAACAAATTCTACCTCACATGAAAACAAAACGCACACAGTTGTTGAATGCAGTGTACACTAACATATAGATGCCGGAACTGATGTATGGTACGGCGGATGGATGAGTCATTAAGCCTGTCATCTTGACACTGGAAAACACAATTTAGTTTTGTTAAGTTATTTACAGTCTAGTAAAGAAGCGAAGCTTGGGACCAAGAGGTTGCTGGTTGAATCACCAGACAGGCAGGATAAAGTCTGGGTGGGGAAACAATCATACTACAAAACAACTATTAGTGTGTTGAACAATGTTGTAACCTTATGTTATTCACCAAACATTAGCTTGTTATTTCTATGTTTACAAACTTTGCTAAAATCATCAAGGTTTCAATAGCAAGTGCTTTAGTCTTGGAATATGGATATAAAAATGTCAGGCGCATGCTTCATTATTTCAGAAAGACCAATGAAAAGAAAAATGAATTGAGTTACAGAAGCTACTGGAACAGGGGCTATAGGTTTACTAGGAGAATTACTGTAGTTTCATTAGTTGTCCCAAGACTCGATATTCACAGTGCCACTTAAAATTATCACTAGAGTACAAAAATGGCTTTCATTTCATTTAATAAAAAACACTCAAAAAAGCCTATCCTGTGGACAAACGTAAGTCCCCTTTTGTGGGGTTCTGATTTTAAAATATGTCTGCTGAAAATCATTATTAACCATATCATGAAACTAAGGTTGGCCTTGGGGGAGACAGGTTGTTCTATTCCTGTCTTCCACTTGTTTTTTTGTCATTCTACTAGTCAGCTCTTCTGGGATTTGCAGTACTCTTTCTATTTGCAGTTTCTCCAAGTCATCCCTCCACTTCCCCAGTAGCCTTTGACTACTTAGTAGCCTTCCTTTTTCCTTGTACTTCTTTATTGGGATATTAATGTTTAATAGCTCTTCCTCCATTGGTTTGTCAGCTGATAGAAACTGCCCTACAGACTTGTACTCTTTTCTAATTTCCTCCGACAGCTGACTGATTTGATTTTGTAGGGTCTCCAGTTGCTCCTTCAGTTCTGCTGATTTAGTAATTACAAATAACACGTCATCATGTTGGTTTTTTATGTTTAATAGCTCCTCCGCCATTTGTTTGTCAGCTGATAGTAACTGCCCTAAAGACTTGATTTGAAGTCGCATGTCATCTTGTTGTTTTTCATTTTCTGAAATAGAGAAATATCAGATTGAAAAAAACAACTTTTCATTAGACCTCATATTACCACATATGATGAGATAATTAATGAATACAAACGTTGCTATTTACTGTTATTTGCCCAGATAATATAGTAAATATTACCACCAGCAATAACCACAACAATAACCACACCACCAACCGCAATACAAAGAAGTGTGAAGGAAGTATTGCCTGAATCACCTGAAACAAAACATAACAGGAAAACAGAGCATTTAAAGCCAGGGCCAGCTCTAAAGTACATACCCCTGAAAAATAAAAGGACTAACAATCTAACAACATGATATATTTCAACATATATTTCTAAGTAAAATATATGAATATTTGAAGACCCAAATATCAGTTGCCTTAGACATAAATATGGCATCAAATGAATGGTAGTATTCATGTATTTTAACACCAACAGGCTGTCTAAATACTGATACAAATGTTTACATTAAAATAAACAGACACTTTATACAAACCGTAAAAAGAAGCAGAACTGTTACCTCCTTCTGCATGCTGTCTGTTAGTGTCCTGATCTTCATCTGTGTTTGAGGATCTTGTCATTGATCCTGAGGCACATATATTCAGACACATTCAACATTCTGCAATTTGTTTACAGGAAAATATTTAACACTTATAAAATTAAACAATCATCTACTACAATCCCAGGTGTTAACAACAAAATGTCATCAGCTTGATGTGTAAATCTGCACTCACATATCCAGTAGCAGTATGACGTTTTACAGTTCAGCAAAAGCTGCATGTTAAAAGTTTTAGCTGACCACAGATCAGCAGTCATGTGTGTCAATCTATTTCAACCAGTCCTCCAAACCACAGTAGCTTTTTTAGATAGGCATATATTAGTGTTGTTGAAAGTTACTATAGGTGTGACTACATTATTTTTATCATGTGTGAAAGTATGGAAATTGTGTAAGTGTGTGTTTGTGTAGCTGGCTGTGTGTATGTGGCCTTCTGCATGACTATTCTGCAAATATGAGCTACTGTGCGAGAGCTGCGGTTTTTGTGCGTACTATTATGCTACACTCTGCAGGGGTTTAAGTAATTAGCTAAGTTTCCATCCACTTGTCGCATCAAATTATCTGAAGTTCGGTAAAAAACTCATGCATAAAGCTGGTGAAAGTGTTTCCATCAAACAGGTCTAAAGCTAATAAAAACCTGTAATGTAATGACATCACATGCTGTTTTGCGATTAAATTGGTATATCAAATTGATTTGAGACATTTTAAGGTGTTTCCATTCATGTTTACACTGAATCGCAACAAGATTCAAGCGAACTTTGGCGAACAAAGTTTTGCTAGACAAAAGTAGTTGTTAATATTAGAAGCCAAGCTATAAGCTCCAATGGGCCTTTGGCTGAGGATCTGATCCAGCTCATCTAAAAGGTGGAACTTGCCTTATATTTTCCCTCGAGCACCACTGCGAGACAACTCTTTTGAGCCGTGTATCGCTGTTTGAGCGCCTTCCATTTACTCCGGCAGGACGCTCCACGGCTTGTCGCGAAGGGGCATTCTAAAACGCTTAACGTGAAAAACGCAACGGAACGCGTGGTTTAATGTATTTAAATAACGATCAATCATCACCAGATGTATCATGGTCATATCTTGTCATTAACACTTAAGCCTGTCAAAAAACTAAATCGAATCCAACGATTAAGTTATCTCACGTTAATGTGTCAGATATTACCGTTTTAAGTGATTATGATGAGCAATATAGGAGAGGATTTTTGGTGATTATTCATCGTTGTTTAGGTACATTAAACCACGTTAAGCTTTTTCACATTAGGACTTATAAAGCCAATGAGAACCGTCCAGAGTCAACTCCCAGCCCGCTCCGCCGCCCTGCTGTGAAGCAGAAACGCTTTGTGTCAGATAATGTCCATAACAATCGGACTTTGGGTTCGAGTTTTTGACAGTTTTCAGTGGTTATGAGGAGTAAAATGAGAGAGAAATTTGGTAATCATTGATCATTGTTTAGGGTACATTAAACCACGTTAAGCTTTTCCTCGCCATAATAATATTAATAACGGCCACTGAAGAAGAAAATATTAACGTGAGATAACTTCTATAATCGTTTTGATTTAGATTTTAGTTTTTTGGCCGGCTTAAGTGTTCATGACAAGATATGACGATGATACATCTGGTGTTTAGAAACATTAAACCACATTAAGCTTTTTCACATTAAGCGTTTAATGTCCCTGTCGTAACTTGTTAGTCATTTCCTCTGCGAGCTCCTGATAAATGATGGCGTTTCTTAGATTTTTGCAGTTTTTGAAGTTTAAAATACATTACCTGTTTAAAATACATTACCTCCACAACAGAATGTTAGCAGAGCAAATGATAGAAATCCATGTTAAGTAGGATTTCTTTGATTTCCTGTGCATCTTTCGCCACATCCTGGTCTTCTGAAAGCAGAAGGAATGTAATTGTATAATCAAATTAATTAGCATTAGCATTCTGAAAGTGTAATTTTGCAAAACAATCAATCATTGAGAATTAAGTAATACGTGTTGTCATCAAAGATCAAGTATGACAACACTTTGATATAACATACATTTTGAGTATTGATTATAATAGACGTTTTTAATTCTGCAATGAAAATGTGAAATTTTGCTCATGTTTGTCAACATAAAATTGCACATTTAAAATGATTACAGCTACAGCAAGTGATGCATTATAATTAATGTGTCAGAGGTCCAATTCATTTGCATCTCAACAATGTGCAATTATCAGAATCAAAACTGGCAATAGGATGACCAGAAAATACAAATTGTTAATGTGATGTGTGTATTTTATTTCTTCTTTTGAGCTGCAGTAGCACAGGAATTTCCCCAGTGTGGGATTTATAAAGTCTATATTATCTTAAATATACATTCTATGCATATTTCAAACGCAATGTTGAGTGCTGTTAGTCTTACAAATGTACTGTAGAAAAATTGCTTTCTGATGATTCTTCTGAAGGTAGAGCTGCTTTTGTCCCACAATTTGGCTATAATCTTTTCAAGAGAAGTTACAGAAGTTTAGTACAATAGTCGATATATTTTTGATAAAATGTACTACATAATTTTCAGATGCAGACATACCTGCTTAACCTGCAAGGATCATCCCACCTCAGAGTAAATGTAAACTGTAGAGTCAAAGCCTGTTAATAAAATAATTTGCAGAGGACTTTCACCCAGGATTCTGTAATAAAAGGTGTGTTCATTTGTTTTCCTAGTTAGACACGTACAGTACAGGCCAAAAGTTTGGACACACCTTTGTACTTAACAAAAAGTGTAAAATAACTGAAAACATGTCGTTATATTTTAGACGCTTTGCTTTTTTGATAACTCTGCAAACCCTTGGTGTTCTCTCAATGAGCTTCATGAGGTAGTCACCTGAAATGGTTTTACCTTCACAGGTGTGCTTTGTCAGGGTTAATTAGTGGAATTTCTTTCCTTATTAATAAAAAGCAAAGGGTGGCTACTTTGAAGAATCTAAAATATAAGACATGTTTTCAGTTATTTCACACTTTGTTGTTAAGTACATAATTCCATATGTGTTCATTCATAGTTTTGATGCCTTCAGTGAGAATCTACAATGTAAATAGTCATGGAAATAAAAAGGAAACTCATTGAATGAGAAGGTGTGTCCAAGCTTTTGGCCTGTACTGTATGTCTTGAAAATGAATTGAATCTTAAATGAATGAGTTAAATCTTAAGATGGAAATTAATTGAAATGTAAGATGATTATCAGTATTCAAATCGAATATTGATCTATTTTCTACATGTATTAATCCTTTTATAACTTTAAAAAGTTGTATTTTGTAATCAGTTCACCTTGAACTTTGTACCCTGTACCAGCTGCATGACAGCTATCATAAACTTTATGAGTGGAACATTTTCACTGTAACATAGGGTAATCTTTGCCATAATTTGTTTTAAAAGCTGGATGAAACATGTATGCACAGTTTGGTTAAATATTAATTCTATTCTTTGTTCAGCTGTCTCGTTTTTATCTGTATTTCTATTTCTACTGGAAAAGTGTTTAAATGTACATTGAGAGAACTTTCAAACCAAAGTCGAGCAGGGCCAGACTGGGATAATAATTCAGGCTGGAAAACAACCGCAGTCCAGCCAATACCCAGTATTCAAACACACCATTTTAAAATAGGCTAAAATGACCCATTTAAACTGCATGAGAAAAACTGGATGTGATTAGCATAAAATTGGCATGTCTGTAAAGGGGAGACTAAATAGAACCCATTTTCATCCAGATATCTTGATGTCAGAGGTAATCTGACCACTTTAAAAAAAAGGCCTTACCAGTTCTTCACTCGTCAAAATGTAGCCTAATTTTGAAGCATTATTTAGCCCCCTTCCCGACAAGCTAGCATGGCATGGCTGGTACCAATGACTTCTTAGTCAAGTTTCATGTGATACCAATATTTTCATTTTAAAGCCTGCTACAGCCTTTTATAGACAGTAATGATGGCGAAACTGCTGCCTGTCACTGGGTCAATCTGCTAACTAGCCTGCTACCTGGAATTGACCCAGCGCGGGGCACATACACACACACAGTGCCACTTTATATGGACAAAGTAAATGCATATTATTATGTTATACATATTTGTTAAATTATGCCAAAACCAATGAATCTAGGCAAAGTGAAAGAACAAGCAACATTATAAAGAATTTATTAAAAATCTATACTTACATACATATAAAATGTACATTTTATACCATGTTCTTAAGACACTAGATTAGAACATTACATTTTAAATACATACATATTTCCTAAAACAAAAGAATTAGACCAATTAAGGAAGTTTGAAAATGCTAATTATTCTTTATTATCAAATTTACGCTATTTTTCCTATTCATTTTGGGCTGAACTGTTGTAACTGTTGACATGATCTGGGCAATGACCTACTGAGACATGTTGCAGAGCAGAAAAATAAAACATAGTCAAAGCTCAATAAAATGTCAAAATCAAAAGCACAGCCATTACTGATAATCAAAATACCCTTGAAACACTATACTTCATTCTGAGCATCAAACACCAAAGTATAAAGCACTACTCAAAAGGTATACAATGTATTCATTCTCAGTTTGTCTGTAAAATACACTAAGTAACTAGAAAAGTAATAAATTCAAAGAATGGCATATTTTCTCGATCAGTTTCTTACTATCATACTATAAGGGTTTGGGTTTGAAAAATGTTCTGCCAAAGTAGGCAAACAGTTTTGGTTGCATCAAAGCATTTTGACGGGGGGTTTTTTTTTTTTTTCTCTGTTTGAAGTGGGGGGGCTTAGTTTGAAAAAGGTAATCTCAGGTACTTATGAGCACCAATCAGGATGAAGCAATATTTGAATCAAAACCTGAAAACCGGTTGGTGGATTATGTTACAAGATTTTAAATCTCAACTTTCATTTTTGCTTTCTTAGTCATAACTATTCAATGTTTTGGAGACTTACTTGAGATTTCTAATCCTACCTTGCTGTCACTGAATAACAAACAAATGTGAGCTGTCTGCTGCTTTCAGATCATGGCAGTTGAGTAAATTGATGGTTTAAGTTAATGGTAGAGAATTTAAAAAATAAGAAACCAGGACTGCTGAAGTGTTTCCCTCTCTTTCCTTTTCTCCTCCAGTTTTTCATTTAGCTGCTTCCTTTCATTTTTCAATTTCATTTTCCTCCCTTTTAATATAATCAAACGTCCTGCTTCTGTACTCTCCAAAACTTTATCTGTATCCAATTGCAGTTTCTCCAGTTTTTCCTTTCTCTTTTCCAGTTTCCACTGAACAATGAGTGCAGCGTTGCTTTTCTCTTAAATCTTCCTCTTGCTCCGGGGACTGAAGCTTCTCCTTGATGTTCTTCATCTCTGTTTGGTTGTCTTCCATTTGCAGTTTGAATTGCTCACTGGTTCTTTAGTATCTTTAGGGTAATATCGAACCCCAGGTTCATCAACTTAACATCTGCAAGGCTGGTTTCTATGTTGTGTAATCGTTCCTCCAGATTAGCAATGTCTTCTTCCAAAAATTTGATTTTCTTTGCTTAAGAGCAAGTTGAAACATCAAATAAGAGAAAAGAAATCGGTATATGATTAAAAAATGATTTGCTAGAATGGCCCAAATGAAAACTAAGTAAAATTTACATTTCAGTACAACAGTTGTATGATACTCATGACTGTGCTGCTTTGAATTTCTCTTTAACAAAAATAATTTATTTCATAATTCTAATAGTTTCAACTTTCCCATTTAAAAAATACTGTAAAGCTACTGTCAATGAATGTTAACACTTCTTGCAAATGTTTTGCAATACAAGCTTACCAGGAAAGTAAAGGAATTGTGTTTGATGACATGTCTGCCAATGAAATATTGAACTTGTACTGTGGTCAGTGGTCACTAAAGTCTATAGGTATTGAGAAGGAGGCAAATAATAAAGTTAATTCTTAACTTACTGGTTCCTTGATGTTTCCAT
The DNA here is from genome assembly GCF_010015445.1 of Perca fluviatilis. Lineage (NCBI taxonomy): Eukaryota > Metazoa > Chordata > Actinopteri > Perciformes > Percidae > Perca > Perca fluviatilis. The sequence goes on along the minus strand of NC_053125.1, from coordinate 26,967,066 downwards.
ATCCACGTAGCAGAGATAGTTACTGCAATGATGGTGACACGGTAAGTCACAGGAACAGATTTGGACAGGGACATCATAATATCTGATATGATCAAACAGAACAGAAAAATCGTATTTATTTTTGGATCCCAGTAAGCTTAAAACTATATAGCTCCAAATATCTATCACCCTATACATAGCTTTTGCCTCAATTATTGACACCAAAATAAACTTTTGACCATAACTAACTTAAAATTATGCAAAAAGGGATGAATATGATACATTTAATTTGTGACTCACTGAATATTACATATCCGTATGAACGAGCCAAAAAAGTAAAACAAATTGCAGAAAAGATTTGCAGGACAAAATCATCTGAAATGATAAACAGAACAGAAAAGAAATATAGGTACAGCCTATATGAATGTGAATGAAGCTTTTGAAGTAGAAATAAAGTCCTTGAACAAAAAAATCCCCAAATAAATGCAAAAGATTATATGCAATAATCATTTAAAAAAGATTCCCACATACCTGTAACATGCAACAGAGTGCAGTATTCAACACAGTCCAGTCACAACTCCAGCCAGCTTAGTCATTCATTCTTTCTCTCTTTCCCGCTATTTCAGTCACCTGACCTTAACCCTATCCCCAACCCCTACCTGTTCTCTCTTTACCCTATAAGCCCTGCAGTACATTCAGTGTGTGTGTTCACCGCCATAGCTTTCTAGCCTTTTGCTACGTCTACCAGCCTTAGCCTGCATGATCACCTGCCTGACCTTTGGACTTCCCTTCTGCATAACCCCTTTGGGATATGTTTACAAGTTTGGATCCATCTGCCTTGTTTTTGACCTAACCTGCTTGTCTGAGTCGTTCATTTGGCTTCAAACCAGGGAATTTTTTTACACAAAGTCTTTGAATAAAATAACTTTAACTGTAACTGGGGGTTATCAGATGAGTTCTCGCAACTGTGTGTTGTGTGTGGGCGTCGGGGTCATGGTTCCCCAGCTAAGACCTGTTGTGATCAGTCTTTTGAGTCTGCAGCACCACAACACTCAGTATTGAGAAATGCAATTTACCAATAGTCATAGAACAAACAACCAACTGTTAAGCCTTTCATATGTGGTAAATTAAATAATAATATAATTTACCGAATTATGGAAAAAGGGGTAGGATTAAATAAGTGTATACGTCTTCCTACTTCTTTCTCATGTCTATGTTGGCTAATGTTACATATTGTTTATTGAATGTTTTGCCTATTTAACTTATGAATACATTTCTTTGATGTTTGTTATATATATATATATATATATATATATATATATATATATATATATATATAAAAATGTCTTCATTCATTCATTTTGACGCATTTTGCAGCATGTCTGTGACATACTGTCAGGTAGCACAATCCATGCTATAAGCTCCCTTATTTTTGTTGTAATGTAGTCTTGGTTCATGCTAAAATGTACCTCAAAGACAAAAGTGGTATTGTGATGCTACCAGTTGTCAAGGTTGTGTGTTCGCGTGACAAAGCAACAGTCTCTCACTCCCTACTGCGTAATGTATGACGCATGGTCAAGGACCCTGGCGTCAAGTTTCAACGAAATAGGGGTAACCTTTGACGGTTATTTTTTGACGAAGCGGTCCGTCAGATAGACATTCATGTTATTCCCTCACCGTCGGATATCGACGAAAGAAAAAAAAAATCCCCTGCCCCTTAACTCCGAAATCTGTGAGTTATTATTGGTATTTTTAGCGAATAACCGCTGTTTTAATCAACATTATTCACGAGATATTATCATGGTTTATATGTATTGCTTTTAATGTTATTATTTCGGTCTGTTTTCGCCAGGGAAGCTGGGTTGCTTTTTTGTTGATTTATATTTTAACTATAACTATATGCTACATCTATCAACATTTATTTAGATCTTATCATGGTATTCATTTCTTTATTTTAATAATATTATTTCGGTCTTATTACGGTGAAATATTACAGTATGCTGTAATACAGAACATTACGATATGATCCGAGCAGGACGCATTCAAAGCCGATATCCCCCAATGCAATCGGCCATTCATTTCAAAGAATCGGGGCAGCGATCAGCTGGTCTTTAACGCCAGGATCGCTTCAATATACATATATACAGTCAGTGGTTGTGTCACCAGCAACAACACGTTGCTCAGTTTTGTTCCAGTAAGTTATGTACCATAATAACGTTTTAAACGAATCCGCGGAAAACTCGGGAAGTGACGTAGTAACGTCCCGGTCAGCGGATAACGAAGATAAAAAATATATCATATTTGTAATATTGATGTTTTTTCTAACGTTGTATTTGAGGAGTTAAACAATAAAGATAGTTATAATATTAAAATACAGTTTCATGTATTTGTCTCATATATTATTGTGTCTTAATCGGCCGGCGGGAGCGGTCTCCAATCTGAAATGGAATCAGCCATTTCACGGCGGACAGCAGAAACAGGAGCCGATCGAGTCCCCCCACCCAACCCCGGAAGAACTACAAGTGCTCAAGCTTTCTAACAGCTTCTGTGGCGTTTCTTATGGGAGTTGTAGTTTTAAAGTATATTGGCATATTTCTCATAAGTAGAAGTTGGCAGTGTATAATTTTGGATACACCCTGGGGTTTTTTGGGATGGAGAACACACTGGTGTCATCAGATTTAAAAAATTGCTAATCAGTAGGTGAAAATAGCTTATTACCATATTTTACAGTGCTTACAGTAGGTACAATTTGGTGACCATATCTACATGACAGCTGAGGTCCAGAGCTTTCTATAACAGCTGGTCTTATGTGTGTAGCACCTTCTGTTGCTAAATGACAGGCCTTCATACATGTACTGGGTTCAAGGTTCAGAGGTCAATATTTCAAAGCAGGAGTAATGTATCCTCTTCATACTGACATATGTTACTCTCCAGGTTGAGACCTTTCCAACGATGTGTTTGCTATAGTCCTATGACAACGTTTTCATTTTTAGCAGGAGATACTTTATTGTCCCCAGAGGGATATTTGCCTTGAGTTCAAATGCTTCACAAATAACACTTGACATATTGTTTTATCATACAGCTGACATACTTACAATAAAAAACAACATGAACAAAGTGATATAGGCTAGACTGAAGGACATCACACAGCAACAATCTATTGCTCATCTTTCACAAAAGCAGCGACAAGAGCAACACAACCATGCTTCATATCATGAAGCTATTGCACACCCTAAATCTCAAGCAACATTATTTAAAGTTTTAATTGAGGTAGGTCCAAATTAGGCCTATAGTTTAGAAATGTTAAGTTTACCCATATCTTCTGCCAGAGGATAAGAGCTCATACTTGGCATGGAGAATAAAGATAAATCAGACCATATTCTGTGTGCTTGCCTGGAGAGACTGGTTTCTATTCCTATACACAACCTTCATTACAGTCATAATAAAATGCTCTGTAATGCAGCCTTGTATAACATAAACCATCAGATTCACCGTGGGTGTCTGCTCTAAATGATAACACACACTTTTACAACGGGCCTTCCAGCCAAAGATGCATGTTGTCCATATGAACACCAAGGTGCCTATAGGAGCAGAGCCAATAGATTGGTTCATCATTTATGACCTCTGATATCCTCTGACCCAGCTCTATCTCGAGTGTTACCTCAACTTCAGTTTTTCTTAGACATGAGTACGGGGGGCACCAAAGAAGAAAGGTTGGGAACCACTGGTCTGACCCATGTCATGACCCTTTTCTCAGCTTGTGAAATGGTTGAATGAGATGTGTGAGTTTTGTCTTTGTGCAGTAGGGCTGAGGTAGAAGTGTGCATGCCAAAATGCCAAAACACATGTTGTATATGTACACATACCCAAACAAATCTATATACATCTCACTCTGTGAACAAAAACCTCGGTAACAATCTGCTTGTCCCTTCTTAATTTTGAAAAGGTAGTCTCAGTAAAGGCTACAAAGGTTAGGGAGGCTACAAGCTGTAACCACGCTGATTGATATGAGGATCATCTTCTGAATATAATAATTAATATGTTAGGCCTACCATAAATTGATATTTCAAAAAGTAATTCATTTAAAACAACTAATAATGCAGTGTGATTTTAAATCAAACTAAGTCCCACACATAAATATACTCATGTTTTTCCCCTTTAGTCTTTGCTATTAATATTCATCAACTACAAAATTAGAAAATTGCGTTTTTAAATAACTATGCATGGAAAATAAAATAAAAAATGCTTCTCTTTGTATATAGGGCTAGTTTATTGTTTTTCACAACAGTACAATTCAAAACAAATGCAAATTAGTCAAACAAGCCATTAGGCTGTATTTCTAAACACTCAACTGTAGGTTTTATATAGTATATATAAGGCAAATCAAAGTGCTAAATATAAAACACAATTTTTTCTTATTAGTATTTTATTGTGTAAATTCTCACGTACAACCATTGACATATATATTACAACGTGGAACATTATTTCACAGACGACGTCACTTCCGCGGATTCGTTTAAACGTGACAAATACATGAAACTGTATTTTATTATTATAACTATCTTTATTGTTTAACTCCTCAAATACAACGTTAGAAAAAACATCAATATTACGAATATTATATATTTTTATCTTCGTATCCGCTGAGCGGGACGTACTTCACGTCACTTCAGGATTTTTCCGCGGATTCGTTTAAACCTTATTATGGTACATAACTTACTGGAACAAAACTGAGCAACGTGTTGTTGCTTAGGACACAATCACTGACTGTATATATGTATATTGAAGCGATCCTGGCGTTAAAGACCAGCTGATCGGCGCCGCATTCTGTGAAATGAATGGCCGCATTGCATTGTGGGATATCGGCTTTGAATGCGTCCTGCTCGGATCATATCGTAATGTTCTGTATTACAGCATACTGTAATATTTCACCGGTAATAAGACCGAAATAATATTATTAAAATAAAGAAATGAATACCATGATAACATCTAAATAAATGTTGATAGATGTAGCATTATAGTTTAAAAAATATAAATCAACAAAAAAGCAACCCAGCTTCCCTGGCCGAAATAGACCAAAATAATAACATTAAAAGAAATACATATAAACCATGATAATATTTTGTGAATAATGTTGATTAAAACAGCGGTTATTCGGCTAAAATACCAATAATAACTGTCACAGATTTCGAGTTAAAGGGCAGGGTGGTTTTTTCTTTCGTCGATATCCGACGGTGAGGGAATAACATGAATTTGTCTATCTGACGGACAGCTTCGCGAAAAATAACGTCAAGGATACCCCTATTTCGTTGAAACTTGACGCCAGGGTCCTTGACCATGCGTCCCAACATTTGACAAGTAGGGAGTGAGACTGTGTTGGACAAAGTGTTGCTGTTAGGAGACAAATATTATCAGTGCTGTGGTAAAAGAGTTGATCCTGCAATGTGTGTGTATCAAGTGTTTTGATTGCACTGGTGGATTTAGGATTGATTAACTAATAGATAGAATAACACATTGGACCTTGTGCTATCCTATGGGATCGATGTCACTGATATTGTACTCTCTGATTATCTACTCTCTTCGAGCTCTCTCAACCCATTATCACACCTGTTATGTTGCGGTGCTACTCTCCTCAGTTCAGCACAAACTTTGACTTGTGCTTTACTGATTTATTCTCACATTTACACTTGGATCAACCATTATATGACCTGGATGCAGATCAACATCTTAGCCTCCTTAACTCTGCTTGGCTTAAGGTAGCTAATGTGACTGCTCCGCTCAAGCCTTACAAATCAAAACCAAAATCTGTTCTTTGGCAAAACTCTGACACTTTCGCCACCAAAGACAAATTTGTAGAAAGGCCGAACGTAAAATGGAAACGGGATAGGTTAACTGTCTCCCTTCAAATGTTCAAAGACTCTCTTACCCGTATCAGAATGCTGCTAAGTTAGCTAAAGCTGCATACTTTTCGAATTTAATTCAATCTAATCACTCTAATCCAAAGGTCCTGTTTTCAGTCATTCAGTCTGTTGTAAATCCACCTGTTAAACTGTCTGTTGCCTCAGATGATCTATGTGAAGACTTCCAGAGATTATTTTCTGACAAAATCACTAAATTAAGACTTAGTGTCAGTTCTAGTCTAACTCCTACTAATTTTTTTTCCCCAAAAATGTCCATTGCTGCTGGCGTTTGGGGGGTTTTCCCACCAACCCGAGATACTGATTATTAGACACTGAAGGATGTGAGCATTAAGCTAAAACCTTCATTTTGCCCTAATGATATCATCCAGCCGAGATTTCTCAAATTAATCATGGACTCCGTGGGCCCAGGTTTGGTATCTCTCATGAACAAGTGCCTTAACACAGGCTCTGTTCCAGCCGATTTTACAGTGGCTACGGTCACTCCCCTAATCAAGAAGCCTTCACTGGATCCTCTTGTTTTAAATAATTACCGGCCCATTTCAGTCTTAACTTTCGTTTCTAAACTGTTGGAAAAAATTGTGTTGGACCAACTTCAACGCTTCTTGTCTAACAACTGTATTTATGAGGTTTTTCAATCTGGGTTTAGGACTGCACACAGCACTGAGTCTGCTCTCCTACGAGTGCTAAATGACGTTTACATTTCTACTGATTCTGGAGATACTGTTGTTCTAGTTCTCCTAGATATTTCGGCAGCTTTTGACACCATTGACCACCCTACTCTGTTAGCTAGACTTGAGACCTGGGTCGGCCTCAAAGCCTCAGTTCTGAATTGGTTCCAGTCTTACCTTACAGATAGAAGGTTCTCAGTAAAGATGGGCAACTTCTCCAGCTCTATGGCACCTTTGTCCTGTGGTCTTCCACAGGGCTCCATTCTGCTCCCTCTCTATTTTCTCTTTATATGCCGCCCTTTGGCGCTATTTTAATGAAATATGATGTATCATTTCCTTTTTATGCGGATGACACTCAAATTTACATGCCAATCAGTAGAAATAACCCAGCTGGTTGGCTCAAAATTTTCTCTATTTAAATGACGATAAGCCCGAGGTCATTGTTTTTAGCCCGAGTGAAAGGTCCCAGTGTACAAGCCTAGACTTGGGGAGTCTTTCTGCTTTTAATTCTGCAGGAGTGCGGAACCTGGGTGTTCTTGTGGACCAGTCGTTAAAATTTGACAAACATATTTCATCGGTAATCAGCTCCAGTTTCTTCCAACTTCGCGTATTGTCTAAAATCAAAGGCTTTCTCACCGCGGAACTCTGGAAATGGCGGTTCATGCGTTCATCACGTGCCGGCTAGATTACTGCAATTCACTCTACTGTGGTATATCTAGCTCTCAAATTGCCCGTCTTCAGCTAGTTCAAAATGCTGCAGCCAGACTTATTTTTAACTGTCGGCAAATATGATCATATCACCCCTATCCTCAAATCTCTACACTGGTTGCCCATTCGACAGAGAATAGATTTCCAAAATCCTGCTCTTTGTCTTCAAATCTCTACATAACTTAGCTCCCGTTTACCTATCCGAACTCATTCATCCGTATACCCCAACCAGAAGCTTAACATCACATGACCAGGTTCTGCTGGTGGCCCCTCGTGCCAGACTAAAGCGGAGAAGGGGAAGCGCACTTTCGGGTGGGCGGGGCCTCGTCTGTGGAACAGCCTGCCTCTAGAGATTAGAACGGCCCCCAACCTCGCTATCTTTAAGTCATTGGTAAAAACCTACTAATTTTCATTAGCATATTGATTTCCTATTTGAGTTGTCCTTTTGTATATTTGAATCAGTGATTTAAGGTTGTTCTTAGCCTTGTTGTTTTTACTATGTGTTTTATGCTCTGTCTTGCTGGTTTTATTTTTTTTTTGCTAGCTCTGTAAAGCACTTTGGTCTGTCTAGTGGCTGTTTAAATGTGCTATATAAATGAACTTGAATAACGGTTGTTAATTTTGATAAAAACTGTGCGAACAGTTTTATAACAAGTGAACTTAAATATAGGAAATGTGGGTTACCACTGGTAAAGACAATTGTAAGCAACTGCATTCACTGCACCAAGATATAATAGGTTGAGTAACAGTTTTCTTCCTCTTGGGGCAATTGAGAGGAAGGAAATGTTTCCGTGTAACAGGCAGCTGATTTACTGCAGAGGGCAGAATCGGACTAATTCATCATGCAACTGAATGTTTGTGTGTGTTTCAGTGATTGATTGCAAGTACATACCATACAATACTGCAGCAAATATATGCCGCTTGTGAAAGCAATGTTGCCTTGTAGGTCGACACATCATTTCATAAACATTCAATCATTAACTGTTACTGTTACCCTCCGATCTGCCGTAAGTCTCCGTACAATGGGAGATCAGGCTTTCTGCTCAGCTGCTCCCAGGCTGTGGAATGCTCTCCCTGACCACCTGAGGACACCACAGACTGTGGATGCTTTTCAACCTGGCCCTTAAAACCCAACCTTTTAGGAGAGCTTTTGAGTGAACTTGTGCCATTTTCCTTTTATTTACTTTTTTCATGCTCTCCATGTGTTTTTTATATTTTTAGCACTATCATGTAGCACTTTTGGATTTGCGTAAATATAAAGTGCATTACAAATTAAATGTATTATTATTATTTGGTGTTACATCTTCAGCAGAGCAGACCTTCAGTGATCATTATCTTAAAGTTCACTATCTCTGAAAGTCTATAAATGTGATATTCTGACATGGTTAACTTTTCAAGATATTAGTCTGTCTTTTATTGGTTTATTAAGCTCTTAATAGGCTTAGCCCTAGTTATTTATCAGATTTGCAGTCTGTTTTAGTTGGTTTTATAATTGATTTAATTAGTTGGTTTTATTCTACTTTATGTATTTATCTGTATTTTATGAATTGTTTTTAACATTCTACAGTATTTATATATTTAATCTTTTGCTTTTAAAGCTTCCTGCCTCTGGTGTTTCCTCACTTTGATGGTGTTAGTCAGTTCAGCTCAGTTCATGTTTTTAATCAATTAATTTTTGTTCATTTAGCGGTGGGTGAATGGGGCCAGGGGTGTGTGTGTGAAAAGTTTATAGAATATATCGATTGAGTCTGAGTTAATCAACTTTATTTGTAGAGGTCCTTCTCTGCCCATACAGCAGCTTAGTCAGTAAAATCCTTCGTTGTCTTTTAGATCAATTAGAGAACTCTGTGGAAGATATTGTATGTGCTGTGGTAACTTCTCTAGAAACTTTACAGGAAGGGGAAGGTCTTAGTTTTAGTTGTATGTCGTCCAGACAGTCAGCAGCAAGACAACATGGAGGTCACAGCTCTCTGCTTCAGACTGTGTGAGTAATATAGTTAATACAATACAATAGTTAAAAGTTATATCATGTTATATCTATTACCATATATATTTTCATATTTATGTTAAGTAGCCTAACATGTAAAATAACATAAAATCAAATACAAGTAAGACAAATAGATACATTTAAAATCTGTGTTATATCTATTACCATATATATTCTCATATTTATGTTAAGTAGCCTAACATGTAAAATAACATAAAATCAAATACAAGTAAGACAAATAGATACATTTAAAATCTGAAATATGGTTTTCATGTGTTTTGATATAAGTATAGTCACAGCTTTTAAACTGGCTTACTCACTATAACTTGTAATGTATGTAAATTTCTTTTGTTGTTTCACATTTTTCCTCATGTTCCGTCATGTCTTGTCTTTTCATTGCCTGTCTTGTTGTTTTATTATGTATTTATCTAATGTAAGGTGACCTTGGATGTTTTGAAAGGTGCCTCCACATAAAATGTATTACAGTATTATAACTGCCTTTTATTTATTATTAAAAATTACTAGATATAAAAGCTGTGAAGCAATTCATTTTCTTTATTGGCGAGTAAAAACTGTTGAAGACTATGATCGATATAACATAATAAAGTATTACCATTTTATTAATGAAATTCAATGTTCGACGTAAGAAGAAAATTAAGAAATTTAGAACGGTCCAGAGTCCTATGTAAAAATATTAACTGCTTCAAGTGAAGAATAATAATGTAAAGAGATGGACAACTAAGCAGATACATGTTTATTATTGAACAAGAAAATAGGTTGATATTAGAGAGGTTTGATTTTTAGTTATATCAGAACTTGATATATAGCTATAGATATATTAGTTAAATCAATAAAAATACTAAGTCAATAACTTAACCTGGTGTGATGTTTCAAAACTACCTTAAAGTATAGCTGAACATGACATTTATTTTCATGAGTAATCAAATCACAAGAGTACAGATGTTAGTCATAACAGCACTTAAATAAAAGATGTAATACAACAGTGTTCCTCCAATTATCATGTGTATTTAGATTTTTAAGAAACCTACAATCTCTATCTGGTATGAAGCTCTAATATTTGTATTTCTAGTGATGGATGTGTTGCTGCTACTTGCTGTACAAGTTCATAACTGCAATGCTAAGAAAGATGGTAAGTAGCATTTAGTATGTATGAACTAAATAATTTTTACAATTGTTTAATTTTAATAAGTAATTGCCAACTTCTTTGCTTGTAAATTGCATAATATGATTGCTTCATTTTTTTAAGCAGAAAAATTTGATTAAAAATACCTTTGTTGCCTGCTGTCCATTAGAAGGCATAGTGTATCAACTCATTTTAATCATGAATTCTTATTTAAGTAACAGGTTTGGTAAAGTACCTCTGTTGTAACTTTCTCTCTGTCACAGAAACAGCATTTCCTCATATTACTCCCATCAAACTCCAGTTCTTTGAATATGAATCCATCTCTGTAGATTGTGTGTTGGATTACTCATCTGAATGGAGAGTGATGAGGAAGCTAAAAGAAGTTCAAACTAATACTACCCAATGGGAAACATCAACAGGAATCATTACCATTAAACCTGCCTTTACATCAGACAGTGGAGAATACTGGTGTGAAAATAAAGACGGAGAAAGAAGCAACAGCGTCAACATAACCATCACTGGTATTTATCCACTGCTAAAGAGAGATTTTAAATGCCAAAACACGCCTTTTTATTTTCAGAAAGGTCGGCATCTCAACAATACAAAATATTGGACAAATGAAAGTAAATTCTGTCTGACATAACAGCTGTGGTTGAAGAAAAAGCTAAGTGATGTCTAATGCATACACCTTGATATATTGGCTTCTGAATGTGTTTTCCACATATGACCTTTGAAAAATTGGCATGAACGTTTTCCAGAAACCCATATTTCAAAAGTTCAAGGGGCCAATTCTCCTAAGTTGGTGTTAAACACATACTTACAAACAGCAGAGTTTTTGTTTCCTTCAATGCAGTCACTTTTGGGCAAACTTGTAGTCCAATGATGAAAATTGTAACATAACAGCATAATGCTGCATGAAGAATTATGTTTCTTTTGTTTAGCTGGTGATGTGATCCTGCAGAGTCCTATGGTTCCTGTGATTGAGGGAGAAAGTGTGAGTCTGTCCTGCAGAAACAAGATGGCTGTCTCCAACCTCCCAGCTGATTTCTATAAAGATGGCCTCCTCCGTTCAACTGGATATAAAGGAGACTTACACATCAACACTCTTTCCAAGTCTGATGAAGGACTCTACAAGTGCAGCATCTCTGGAGTTGGAGAATCACCAGAGAGCAGGCTGACTGTCAGAGGTGAGATATTTCAAATTAAACAAAACTTTACAGTTGTTGAAAGACCAAGCTTGTATTCAAAAGTTAGAGTAAATTATAAGTAAATTATCTATATAGCAGAAAATCACACCAGAAGTTCTATTTCATGACACTATTCAAATAGAGGATGTCTGGACTGTACAGCCAACTCATTAATTTACAGAGAACCAAAATTTCCCCCTGAGCAACAGGGCAAGGAAAAAACTCCCACTTAATGGTAGAAACCTTGAACTGAACTTGAAGTGTCCTTGGGCAAGACACTAAACCCCAAAATTTTCCCCTGACACTGCCATTGGTCTGTTAATGTGTATGAATGTTTATCTGATGAGCAACTAGCACCTTGTATGGCAGCCTCGCCACAGTCTTTGAATGTGTCTGAATGTTGCCTTTACCATTTGAAAGTGTTTTGAGTAGTCGTTAAGACTAGAAAAGCGCCAATAGAAATACAGTCAATTTACATTTTACATTTAAGCACTTTAGTGAACCCTTAGCATTTTTCTGGCACCATAATCAGGTCAACATCTCATCAATATCTAGTACTTGGGTTCATGAGTAAATACCTGCAGAGCTAATGACACTCCACTCAGTCTCTACTGTTTTAGTGCTATGTAGCAAATGTCAGCATGCTTAATCACCAAACTAAGATAGTTAGCATGTGTACCATAGCATTTAGCTCAGAGCACCTGCCTTAGTACTGCCCCAATGCTGCTAGTATGGTTATGGCATCCTCAAAGTCTTTTTCCCCTTTAATGGAGAGGAGAGAATATTAGTTGATTTCAATAAAAGTATTCATCTCCTAAGGGAGCATGAATGTGGTCAGAAAATTTCCTAGTAACCAGGGATAAGAGGCTGATTCACGTATGCACACTTCAGGGTTGGTGAGTTATGGAATTTGAAATATGCAAATTCCAGGCCTGGAAAATTTTTGGAAAAACAAAGACCCAGAAAGTTTTGGAAAAATCATGGCATTTTTGTTAACACAGCATAATAATATGTGATTAATAAAAAAAAAAATTTAATAAAAAAAATTATTTCACGTCGTCTTAACGTCCTTACGCGTTATATTCAGGCGGCATAACGTTCAGTTGACTTCCGGTTCACTGTTCGCGTTGCGATGCTGCCTGAAGAGAAGTCGTTGTTGAAGTCCGTGTTGACAGAAATTAAATTGAAATGCCAAGAAAGTGTCGAAACATACAAGACGTGGCTCGAGGAGGTCCAGGACCCGAGGAAAGCAAGATGTGGACTATGTTCTAAGATAATTGACATCTCTAATATGGGAGAATCAGCGCTAGCTAGCGTACTAAAGGCACCAAGCACCAGGCAGTTGTGGCGACGTGAAGGCTTGAGAATGACCATCACTAGCTTCTTTTCTCCTCCCTACGCCGACCAACGTTAGGCCGATTGCAGGCTCTTCCATCGTGAGTCAGACTGAAAGCACAAGACAAGGGACTATCTCCAATGTTACTAGACATGATTCATTAAGGGCCGAGGTATTGTGGGTGGTAAAAGTCGCAAACTCCCACTATTCTTTTAAATCGTCGCGAGGATGTCAAGCGCGCACTTTTCGGCCATGTTTCCTGACAGTCAGCAGCCAAATTTGCGTGTGGGGAACGTAAGGGTGCTTACTTATGTAATTTTGGATTGGCTCCTTATTTTAAACAGCTCGCTTTGAAGACAGTCGCTACACAGATGTCTTATGTACTTTTATTTGATGAGAGCCTGAATCATTACCTACAGACTAAACAGTTAGACGTCCATGTCAGGCTATGGGACGGGCCCGAGGTGAAGACCAAATACATTGGTTCAGAGTTCCTGGGCCATTCACCTGCCAAAGATGTTGTTGAGAAACTCAACAACTTGCTTTCACAGCTTCGGAATCACCAACCTCATCCAAATCTCGATGGATGGACCAAACGTGAATTGGAAAGTGTTTGAAATCCTTCAAAAGCAGGTGCAGATTGACATGGGAAAGTCACTTATCAACATTGGGTCGTGCGGTTTGCATATACTACACAATGCATTTAGAGGCGGATGTAAAGCGACTGGGTGGGACATTGAACATGGACTTTCTTGTCTCTACTGGCTGTTTCATGACTCCCCAGCCCGACATGAGGACTTTGTGACAGCGACTGGATGCAGCGCGAGCATGCTAAAGTTTTGCAAGCACCGTTGGGTCGAGAATGTTAACGTAGGAGAAGAGGATTGCAGCTCTGGCCGCATGTGAAATGATACATGGAGATGGTAGGGAGAGGCGAACTCCCCAACCCAAAGGTGAAATCGTTTGAGGAGGTGAAGAACCGGTGTGCTGATCCTCTCTTCACTGTAAAGATTGGCATATTCATCAGCATTGCGCGAGAAATTGAGCCCTTTCTCACCATGTATCAGACGGACCAACCTATGCTGCCATTCCTTGCTGAGGACATGAATACACTAATCAAAGGTAAGCTTAAACATTAAATCCAATTGCCATATGTTACTTGTTTTCTAAGTTGCATTTATTGAAAGTGTTGGGAAAGTTACTTCCAAAATGTAATTGATTATTAGTACTCTCACTCCACGGACTTTTTTCCCTCTGTGCTGAAATGTTTCGCGGTGTTGGTGAATTCTTTTTTAAAAAAACAACTTCCGTGCAGGACTTCACTGTGAACGAACTGTTTAGAGGCAATGTGACCCGGCACGGTAAACTGCTACTGTAGCAGAGCTGCAAGTAAACGCTGAATTGAGCTGTGTGTTTTCAGTGTTAAACACTGCTGCAGGTGTTCATGCACGACTGTTGTTTGGGATTTCCAGAGGTGGAAGACTTACTCAGATCATGTATTGCAGTAAAAATAGAAAAAACGTGTTGTAGAGTTATAAATTACTTTTCAGTTACAAGTCCTGCATTCAACATCTTCCTTAAGAAATAGTACAAAAGTATTATCAAAATATAGGCTACTTAAAGTACCAAAATTAAAATGCTCATTATGCAGTGTAATATATCTTATCTTATTGGATCATATTATGATCCAATAAATTGTATTAAATATGACTGATAATTTAAATAAAATAAAATAAAAGTAGCTTACTTGTACATAATTATTTTCTAGGCTTTAAAATGTATACAGATGGGACATTTTCCCCTCATACTTCTGTCGGGTAGTCGAAGTTGGCATTGCATTTAATTTGAAATGGTATTAAAAAGGTCTGAAAAAGCCTTGAATTTAAGTTGGAGGATCCCGAGGTACCCTGTTACAGCAAACAGGAATACATTACTGTAATTGTATTTTTTGTAACACGTTAATACCATCACTGTTTATTGAAGTTAAAAACAGGCAACACATTTTAAAATAATTTGTCTAAATAATGATGCACATTATATTGTTTGCTAAAGCATGTACCTTATACAGAACATTATCCATGTCGTTTTAATTATTTTAAAAAAAGATGCACACAATAGAATCAGCGTATGATTCAATTGAAATATACATGTAGTCTTGGTTGAATTGTGCATGGTGGTTGTTTGTATTGTCTTTGTTAATTGTTGAGTAATGCCACTGAACCTTACATACTTCTTATTTTTATTGTTCGCAGGACTCATGGGCCTTTGGCGGTGGACACGCACCTGAAGGAATCATCCACACTCAAGCTCCTGAATGTGCCTTACCAGGACCGTAACCTGCACAAAGATGCTTCCCAAATTGACCTTGGGTTCACTGCAGACTCTACACTAAAGCAACTTCGGTCCACTAAAAAGGTTTCAGAGAAGCAGTCCCTAGAGATAAGATTGGAGAGTAAGACACTTCTGATGACTCTCCTTGAGAAGCTGCTGGCAAAGGCTCCTGTGAAACACAGCTTAGTAAGATGCCTACAATGCTTTGACCCAAGACACATGGCCAAATCTAAGGAGCAGTGTGTTAGGCAAATGATGATAGTACTCACGCACCATTGTGGAGGCTAAACATTTAAACACTGTAGGTGATGAGAGAGTTTGGCTAACTTGCAGACTAAATTCAGGGATTTTGACCCCCAAAGCAGAGCGTGTGGACACACTGCTGTATGAGACATTTGGGACCAACCCCTCTTTTTCCAGACTGTGGAATGTAGTGAAGGTTGTACTTGTCCTGTCTCATGGACACAGGCAAGGTGTAGAGAGGATTCTCAATAAATAAAGAGTTGATTGTGGAGAATCAGAAGGAATTGTCTCTGGTAGCTCAAAGGCTCATTGTTGACCATGTCAGGTCTGTTGGAGGTGTATCAAATGTAGCCATCACCAAAGAGCTGCTCTGCAAATTGATGAAAAGCTTGCAGAAATGAAAAGGTGAAGTGAGTGTGTGTAAAAGGGAAGGGTGTGTCCTCCATATGCATGGTAAACTTAAAGTGGGGTTTAAAAAAAGATTAAATTGTTAGTTGTGCCTTCACTATTCAATTTCCACTACTGCGCCAATTAGTTGTTAATTTGCAGTTGCTGTGTTTTTCGGACACTATGATATACATGTATTTTACCCTGTGTCCTTCAAAGATCTTGCTTTGTCTGTGTAAATAAATGTTTTTTGTATTGAACCACCGTAATATCATCGTCATCCATTGTATTGTTAAAACTCGTGGGAGGGTAAACTTAAACATATTTATTCTTATAATATGCTGACATTTTCAGGAATACAGTCATGGAAATGTGCCAAAAAGTCATGGAAAAGTATTGGTTAAAATGTGTATGAACCCTGACACTTATAAAAGGGAACATTGCTTACAGAATGTGTGTATGCATGGTTTTATAAATCTGATTCATTTTTTTGGGGTACGCTATTTTTATTTTTTTTGGGTATATTTTTAGGTAATGATCTTACGCACAGTTTTATAAATGAGACCACTGCTTATTAAATTGGAACAGTTCTCCCATCTGATGTTGACATTTTGTTCTGAGGTGGGCACTACATGGTGTGTCCAATCCTCTGAGGAACTCCTAGAGTTACAAAATGATGATGTAAAATGTATTACATTTTTACTGTGCTTTTATATATCCACACCATCTTGTCAATGTTACAGATACACATATTACTAAATCATCTAAAGAGATTCAAGAGAGTCCAGCGATTCCAGACACTTCTTCAACCAACGGCTTCCCTGATCTCTCAATCCTTTTATCAGTTGTCTTCACCATTTTGTGTGTGGCTGTGCTGCTCTTGGTGATCGGACTATATCACTGTCAGAAACACAGAGGTGAAAATATTTTTTTATGTATATGGAAATAATAACATTGCCCAATTTTCATGAACATACAGGCCTAGTCCATCGCAGCCCTTGAGCCTATAGGGGGCGAAGTCACTCTCCCTCAAAGGACCTCATGGGACCTGAATTCAGGAAAAAATATACATGGTAGACAAATAATCTTTTGATCCCATTTGAATTGAGCCATGGTTTACAAAAATGATTTGCGTTAATTTAAAAAAATAATTCAACAGAACATAGTCTCAGTTCATTGTAGGTTTGTCATATGACCACTTTTTTTTCCACAGTTTTGTGTGAAACTGATCAGTGAACTAAATCTCTGGCGCAATTTAAATCACCTTTCTTGATGCTTAGCTTGCTCCCTAGCTTAGTGCTTTTCCACAACACATGTAACGTTATCTTACCTGATGTGTTTTATCCAGTAAAGTTTTATCAGCAGATAAGCAAAGAACGATTCTCTGCTGGTGTGGGTAACGTTACATCCCGGTACGATACACACAGACATTGTGTCTCTAGAGACGTCCCCCATGCAATTTAAAATTTTGTAGTCTTCCGAATAATTGTTTTTCACAGTCTTCAACAGTTTGACAATAAATCAAGTCTTCTTTAAAACTGACAAACATATGTGTAATTCATTGCTCAATTCAAAGCGATCAACAATTTGTTTTTCCCTTTTACTACCGTTCATATTTTTTCCGATTTAAAGTCCCATGGTAATGTGGGGGGTTTGTTTCCCTATTGTTCTAACCACTTTTTCCACAATTGTTTGACTCAATTATGTTTCTGTATTGTAGTGGCGCTGCTTTTCTTCAGAAATGCCAGGAACAGACCCAAGTGAGTCTACAAAACATGCATTATTATACTATTATACTACTATTCTAATATACTGACTTGGCACAATAAATATACAAGTATATTTGTTTTGTTTTTAATTTTAGTCTCTGTGGAGGCGAGTGTTGCTGATCGGAAAACGTGACATATGCTGTTGTTACAAAAGACCGGAAGAAAAGAGGTAAAATACATTATTTGTTAAATTAGTGTAAAAAATAGGTCTGTAATCATCTACAACTTACTAAATATAATACAATCAGAGCTATAAATGATGATGGTGCTGTAAAAATAGTACAGAAAACAAAACAGGCCCGAGAACTGAGCCCTGTGGCACCCGACATGTCAGGCGTGTGAAAAGTGACTAGGGGCAGGGGTGGCAAAGTTCTGTTGTTTAAAATGGGCAAACCAAGCCACCTAGGTTTATTAACCTCAAACTGATTTAAAAAGGAAATGTTTATTTTGAAAACTAGGATAAATATAAAGCATTATAACAGACTCAGGTGAGTCTACAAAACATGCATTGTTATTCTATTATACTATTATATTAATATACTGATTTGGCAGACACTTGCAGAAAAATTTACAAGTATACCTTTGTTTTGTTTTTATTTTAGTCTCTGTGGAGGCGAGTGTTGCTGATCGAGAAAACGTGACATATGCTGTTGTTACAAAAGACCGGAAGAAAAGAGGTAAAATACATTATTTGTTAAATTAGTGTAAAAAAAATAGGTCTGTAATCATCTACAACTTACTAAATATAATACAATCAGAGCTATAAATGATGATGGTGCTGTAAAAATAGTACAGAAAACAAAACAGTTTCGAGAACTGAGCCCTGTGGCACCGACATGTCAGACGTGTGAAAAGTGACTAGGGGCAGGGGTGGCAAAGTTCTGTTGTTTAAAATGGGCAAACCAAGCCACCTAGGTTTATTAACCTCAAACTGATTTAAAAAGGAAATGTTTATTTTGAAAACTAGGATAAATATAAAGCATTATAACAGACTCAGGTGAGTCTACAAAACATGCATTGTTATTCTATTATACTATTATATTAATATACTGATTTGGCAGGCACTTGCAGAAAAATTTACAAGTATACCTTTGTTTTGTTTTTATTTTAGTCTCTGTGGAGGCGAGTGTTGCTGATCGAGAAAACGTGACATATGCTTTTGTTACAAAAGACCGAAAGAAAAGAGGTAAAATATTTATTATGCAGTAATATTATATTATATCTTATGTTTACTTCCTTTTGGGCACAAGAATGTTGCAAGATGGTGAAGCAACAGCCTACGCATTTTAAAAGTAATTATGGTCAGCATTTTGAGAATCACATAACACAATGTCTTTATTTAGGTGAAAAAGTAAATACATTATTTGTTAAATTAGTGTAAAAAAATAAGTCTGTAATCATCTATAACTTACTAAATATAATACAATCAGAGCTATAAATGATGATGGTGCTGTAGAAATAGTACAGAAAACAAAACCGCCCGAGAACTGAGCCCTGTGGCAACCGACATGTCAGACGTATGAAAAGTGACTAGGGGCATGGGTGGCAAAGTTCTGTTTTTTAAAATGGGCCGACCAAGCCACCTAGGT
The DNA here is from genome assembly GCF_010015445.1 of Perca fluviatilis. NCBI lineage: Eukaryota > Metazoa > Chordata > Actinopteri > Perciformes > Percidae > Perca > Perca fluviatilis. The sequence goes on along the minus strand of NC_053125.1, from coordinate 26,947,817 downwards.
TTATTACCTCAAACTGATTTAAAATAGTAAAGACAGTCGGAACACATTTAAAACAAATCCATATTTATTAAAACAATGCAGCAACAAGTGAAATGACAAGGCTAAAAGGGGTTTTGGTGCTTTTTGGCTGGCCTCCTCTGCTTAGGAGCGTTGCTCTTCTCTGGCAAAGCTTGCAGTAGAAAAAACTCAGGGCCAGTCAACCGTCCTTTTTAACTTACACTTTGCATAAGTTAGCATGTAACTACACAGCACAAACACCGGTGGTCATAGAGACTTACTCGGAAGGGAGAGGTTTTAACCTCCCAATTTTTGCCACTAGCGGTCGGTGAGGTCTGTTCTTTTGGCTTTGCTTTACAGTGCCTTGTGTTGGTACTGATGCTGTTGCCTCTACTGCTTCTACTTTTGCTGCTTGTGTCTCTCTGCTGCGGGCTGCTTGTGTTCTCTCTGTTCAGTCACGCCCTGGATGATGGGCCGCTGGCGTGAGGGAGGACGGTTCTGCTAGGAACTGGGGAAGGTTGTACGGCCTGCATTACTCCAGGATGTATGCTCAACTGAGCCTCACTATCCCAGTTCCATATGGATTCCGTCACCCCCAAGGTGTTCCATGGGAGGTAGACTCATGCCACCGTCTCTGCAACTCTCTCTGTTGCCGTCCTCTCCTGTTTTCCTGCTTCTCTTGCTCTGATTGCCACCTAAATGGTCTGTTCACTTAGCCACAGGTGGCTCACAACAGTGCTAATTTGGCATCAGGAGTGAGACAAGGTCAAGTTTACCGTCAAACTACAATTACATAAAAACACAAAAAATATAAAGTCGAAATAAAAGCATGCAAAAGCCCAAATCATCACAATAAAACAAACCATGCAAAAAGGATAGCTACAAAACAAGACTTGCAAACAAGTAAATACATAAGGCCGCTGCAAAATACAGTTAAAGACATACAAAAACAAAATAATTCTCACTTTACCTGCTCACATATGCATGAGATAAAATGGAATGACAATAAAACGTATTTATCTCATAGAGCTAATCTTTAGATTTTGTTCTCAACTTTGTATCCAAAGCAGAAAAAGAAGTAGCCAGTTACTCGCGCACGACAAACCTTGTCAGCAGGTTCCAATCCTAATTCAACAGACGACAACGTTGTCTATTCTACAATCCAGTAAAGGTGAGTGTAATTGTGGATGCTAACTACCCAGCACCAAATGGTAGGAAGACAAAATTAAGCGATTATCTGGTGAAGTACATTTAGTTGCTAAAGTTGGTAGAGACCAAACCAAAGCTACAAGGAGAATTAATATATTGGACTGTTGAATGTTTTATTGCATTTATCTATTTTATTGTTTTTAGTATTTCAATTTTATCATTTATACTTATTATGTGCATTAATATCCAATTTTTTGTACTGGCTTATTACTGAATTGTATCTGCTTGAAAGTTACTATACACATAATCCTTTTCTGTCTCACAGGTGACTGAGAACAAAAACACCTTCCTAGGGAGAGGCTTAAAACTGGTACTTTACTTTTGCTATTTTACATGTGTAAGGAGAAAAAGTATGTTACAATTTCCAGGACTGGTGTAGTACATTAGTGGAACTATAATAATATCTATAATAATATCCAGTATCCAAAATTCACTTTGCAAACCAATTGATGTTTGACAATCAAGCACAGAGAAGTCAGCCAAAGAAGAGGAAACACAAAGACCACATTTTTAGCATCTACAATGTTTTTGAGTGTCAAATGGAGTGACTGCTCAATGGAAGATTATAACCATGAACAAACCATGAGACATCTTTCAATAGACTCACTGACTGACTGAATGCAACAAAGTCAGAATGAGTGTATTGACAAAATGTGGTACTCATTTAGCTCTGGTGATTTTGTGTCAGCCATGGACATTCCTTGGTTAATTAAGAGAATATGTTCTATTATTATTACTTTTAGAACAGGATTAGAGACAGTGACAGTGTGATGTTAGGGTTATGAGATGAAAATATGGAATGTAGAAAACATAGTTAAGCACAGTACAGTTTATGTTGTATATTGAAACTCAGTAAAGAAAGCATAGCTTAATAACAGCTAAAGCAACATTGCAACTGGAATTCATTATTCTTTATTCAATAATACAGCTGGGGGGTACAAGATTAATTGGGTAGGTGAATGGGTCCCCAAAGAAGCTAGAAAAGCTTATAGGTGGGGGCCCATGATTCAATAAAAAGTAGTGGTACAAACTATAGAATACACAATTACCACAAACAATGATGGCTAGTTGTACGCCAAGGCGCCAGTACATACATTACATACACATACAATCATACATATACATCCCAGTAGTCCATGAAAAAAAAAAAAAGTTTTATATTAGATGTAGGTTAATAAGAAATATTTTTTTAGTTGTCTTTTAAAGTATTGGAATTATTATTTATTTATGTCTGGCTATTGGCAGTTTTAAGTATCTGGACTGACATTTGTATCTTTATTATCAACCTTCATCTAAGGGCTTCTGCTAATGTGCAGCATCAGGGTCTATTTTTAGAGTGAGGGGTTTATCAGTGTGTGACAGTTAAACCACATTGTTCCATATGTCATGTTCACACATCTGAAGATGCCGTTTTTCAGAACAGAGCTACTGTGGTCAACAATCAACATGATGCTGTTATATTAGTTTGACCTGGAGCGGACACACTGTGTGACAGATCTATTTATGCATGCGCGCCACATTCATGTCATATTAAAGGTGCATCAATTAACCTTTTCTGACTTTTAAATAGTGTTCATGTCAACATCAAAGTCATATACAAATAGAAACTCATTAAAATTAGCTAAAGTCCTTTGTCTCAGGCCATTAAACTGAAATGTAATGAGTTAAACAATTAGGTGATTGCTATCAACCCTTACCATCCCTCTCACATGATTTGAATGTGGTGTTACGCAATCCTCTTAAGTTTGGAAAGTCTGGAAATATCAGTATCAATAGATCTGTCATTTCTTGTGACCACTGTATATATCACGAGATGAAGTTTCTCAGGGGTGAATACAGGTCGATATTTTTAGGTTGTTTAAACCACACCATTTCTTTAATTCTATTTATCTGAGTGTTGAACCATGACAAGCCCTGTGCAGAATAACCACACTGTCTCTACAGCTCAGTAAAAAAGGCAGTGGGTTTGTTTTAGAAACAGCAGCCACCCGCTTCGAATGTTATCATTGGATTGAATGGGTGTTATCAGTGGTTATCCAGCAGCTCATTCAGAGAAATTAGGTCACGTACCTTGGTTTTTGATGCTACCAACTGTTGAATCTTTGATCTCTTAAATATAGCTAAGCTGTACAGACCTGCTAAACTTCTTGCAGAAAAGACAGACAATTAAACTGTAAATGGTAACTTTAATAATGAGATTAATACCCTGCTATGTGTGATGTTATTTCCACTAATGTAGAATAAAGAAAGAGCTCTGGAGTGAAAGAGTTTCAAGTTTATTCTGTTTCTGGACATTCAGCATGACAAATAGTTCTTTTTTTTCATCTGTCCGGTCTAAATATTCACACCCAGAAATAAGACAAAATGTTAATGCATACAATATGTTTAATAAATTAAAAGCAGGCAAACAGTTTCATATTTTATGTTTTGCACATTCAGGAAGTGCCATGTGCTCAGTGCTCGTAGTTTTATGTATCCAGTTTATTTAGTGTTAGAGCACTGCAGAATGTTTTGTTTTTGAAGCTTAAAAAGCTATGAATTTAATATCCTACATGGCTTTAATAGAAAAATGTATTTGACGTCGTGATGCATCAAGATATCGAATTGAATCGCTAACGTGATAATCGTAACAAATCGGCAGATCAGTGAAGATTCACTCCTCTAACACACACACTCCTTTGGCCACAATATTTAAGTTTTTTTTTAAATCACAATATTACAGTACATTCAAGAAGGCAACATCAAGTTGTCATTAAAAAATACACAAATATTCACAAACTAATTGCTTTAATCAAAAAGCCTGACAATTTTAATAATTTGCATTCATAACGTTGACACCTAACATGTGCCAATGTTTTACTCATGTTTGTCTCATTACTGGTGAAAAAAAAAAGATATATATATATATATACTGTATCTTTATCAGCACCAGAATCTAAATCTAAATGGCTAAATAGACTGTGTCGTCACTTGTCATGAAGTTTTTGATCTCCTTGTTGTGGTACTGGCCACTTTCTGCCATCTTCACCACTGACTGCAGCTTGTTCTCAATATCTTTAATGTTTTTCTTAGTCCTCCTTTTGATGGTCAAGTTGATCTCTCTGGTTTTGCAGTTCCTCTCTTTGTTCCATCAGTGTTTTAACCAGCTGTTTCCAAGCTTTCTCCTTTCGCTTTCAGCCTCATGTTACATCTTTGTGAGTATAACAATTTTGTTGAATTTTCTTTGCAGGTATGCGGTGTTGCATGATGTAAAGAATGTGTGAAATTGAGCACAGACAGGATTGAAAATCTTAAAATGGTTTATACACTTTGCACTGCATAGGGAACATTCTACCAGTAAACATTATCTGCAATGCAGATCAAGGCTGTAAATGCCATGTTGGTGGATAAAAGTGGTGTTAGATGCCCTCTCCTGGTTTTAAAAAGGAACCTGCTGTTGAAAAGCTGACAATACAGTCCCCCTACTTTATTTGAATGTTTTATTCATAATTTGCCAGACAAATGTTTACTTATCCATGCTTTTTAATACATGTTGAATTAATAAATTACAAACACATCAAACTCAACTTGATCAAAATCACAAAACAATAAAAAAGGTATGAGAGGGTGGATTGGTGTTGGGTAAATCTTATTCCATTCTTTTTTAATGATCTCTGATTGTAAAGGTACATTTTTTCATGTACAAAATGTATTCTATTTTTAATCGCCATGAATTTAGTTTTTGTTGGATTTGGCTGTTTCCATGTCCCTGTCAGCGGCTTCATGGCCATCACAAGCAATAAAGAAAATCATATCAGCCAATTTTATCTTCACAAGTAAATTAATACCCACAATATTTTCTATTCTTGGAGGTTATTTTAAGTGAAAATAGATACTTAAGGGGTTTTTAACCTCATCCCAAAATGGTCACACATTTTATCCTTCTTTCCTAATGACATCACTATGACCTCATCAGGGGTATCTTCTCAGACTTGACAGTGCTCCTCCAGAGCCAGAAGAGACAGTATATGTGTGTTTTCATATGTGGAGTTGGTCTAAGCATGAGTAAACTAATCTTAAAATGCTCATAATATGCTTGTTGGCATTATCCCTTAACTTTATTGTGTTATATATCTTTTTTGTGCATGTAATAAGCTTCCAAAGTGAAAAAGCCCAAAGTCCACCCCAAAGGGACTTACCATCTCCAACATAAAACACTGTTAAACCAAAACCCCCAAACAGCTCTATTGTAGTCCAGCCTTTACTTCAGAGATGAACATGCATAACACATTATAATGCCGGTCTAGCTGCTAGCATGGCACACCCTCATACTCTGCTTCTGACTGGCTAGTACTCATTACCTAGCTACAGGCATGTGCAACTCCCAACAAAGATGGAATAAAAGTGTGATGCCTCACACTGTAGCTACAACAGAGAGCTCAACACACAGGGTGAAAACAGGCGCTGCAGCAATGTGCAGTACAACAAAATATATAGTGTTTTTGAAAATTAAATGTATTCTGATAACCTCTAAATACAAGTATGAACCTGAAAATGAGCATAATATGAGCACTTTAATAAGTTACTGTAAACTGGTGTGCCCCTTTAAAATTATTTGTTATACTGAATACCAATATATAATTCCCATGCATTTACCAGATTTGGTGGTTTACATTTTTAAACACTAGCTCTGACAGTTGACCAGCTGAATTAAAAATATGTTTAACCCCCAGAGTTACTGAGACCTTACAGATGGTTATAATGCTATAAAAGGATGTAGCCTCTAATCTGCACAGGAAAAGGAAGTACTACAACTTTACCTTAGTTCATATTTAGCTAGGTGTTAGTCTGATGATCTGACAGTCAGCAGCGAGGGAACATGGAGGTCACAGCATTCTGCATCAGACTGTGTGAGTACTGAGACTGGCTCCAGTTTTACTCTTAAATCAATTCAAACTAATAACTGTATTTCTGGGCTCTATGGTTGTGTAGTCTATCTGAATAATACATATTACTGTTAGGATTATTGTCCTATTTTTAAGACTCTTCTTTTTTAATTAATTTTAATTAACTGTCAACACATGTTTCTGTCATGTTTTGACAGTAGCTCAGAATTATTGTACCTCAAGAGATGTATTTCTAATACACTGCTCTCTTCTTTTGTCCAAACAGTGGTGAATGAACTGTTGCTGCTCACTGCTCAAGCTCAGAGCAGTTACTATATTCAGAAAGCTGGTGAGTTGAGGTTTGGTATAAAAATAAACATACATTTGTATAATCTTTGAACATGTTATTTGCATAATTTTTGTCTTTCTGGCACTTCAAATGTGAGATATATTGTATTTTACAGCTTTACATTACTGCACTGTGAGTATATATTATATTTGGGAAGATATCTCTTACTTTATTCTTTCCTTTTTTTCTCTGTCAAAGATGCAGATTTCCCTTCGTATTGATCCAAACAGACTACAGTTCTTTGAATATGAATCCATCTCATTTTATTGTGAGGGGTTTCCGCGGTACAACGGAATGGAGAGTGATGAAAAAGATTCTCTCGAATACTACTCGATGGGCTACATCGAAAGGGTTCTTGAACATTAAAGTAGCCTTTGAATCACACAGTGGAGAATACTGGTGTGAAAATGGAGAGGGAGAGAGAAGCAACAGCGTTAACATCACGGTTACTGGTATGTTTAGCAGACACTAACTTGAGCAATATTTATATTGTTCAAAAAATGGCAAAATGTGGCTAAAAGCTCCAAAAAATATAGAAAGTGGAGCATTAGTTAAGAATGTATTTCTCAAAGTTCATTTTAGATACGTTGATGCACTTTGTAGCCCAGTGCAAATAGGAACTTTAAGCATACTTACAGAAAGATACGGGGTCACCTGGCTGCCAAGCAGAAATGTCTCATTAAGTGGACCCTCATCAGTGTACACTTACCTTACTGCACTTACTGCATGATTGATAACAGTGATTTTGTGTTGTTCAGCTGGTGATGTGATCCTGAAGAGTCCTGCTATCCCTGTGATGGAACAACAGACTATCACTCTGCGCTGTAGAAAAAGGTGACATCCGACAGCCTCGCAGCCGATTTCTACAAAGATGGCCACTTCAGTGAGACTGGATACACAAGCCAGATGACCATTCACAATGTTTCCAAGTCCAATGAAGGACTTTACAAGTGCAAAATCAGCGGATTTCGAAGAGCATCACCAGAGAGTAGGCTGGCCGTCACAGGTGAGACATAACAGTAAATATATTATAAATATAAACTATAAATATCATCAGTAAGAAAAAGATCCAACTTATACTACATTAATTTTAATATTCTTGGTATGTATGATATATAACAAATAAGAATTGCAGAGCTTAAAAGTTGCAAGTTAATTCGCGAGGTTGCAATTCCCATTACAGCGCATAATACCCAACGAGATATCAATAATGTTTCGTAGTAATCCATCTGATAGTCAATTTATTTCGGTGTTGACCAAAGACTAACATTGTCATCCCAAAGTTAGATTGCAGTCACCAGTACCTGTCGCTTAGAGAGAAAAAAATGTTTTAGACACACAAAAAATCAGTACTACTACTTTCATATCTTGACAAATTTTGACCTAGTATTGTTTTTCTCTTTGTAGGCACAATTCTGATGAACTGAAACATTATACATGTACTCACAGACTGCTATCTTTTGTCATGGTGTTACAGCACGTGTTACTCCCACACCCGTAGAGACAACACCTCAAGGTGGACAAGAGTCTTCTCCACATCCTCTATACCCTGGCTCCATTCAGCTCTCAATCCTTTTACCGGTTATCTCCTCTTTTTGTGTGTGGCAGTGTTGCTGTCGGTGGTGGGACTACTTTGCTGTCGGGAACATAGAGGTACAGAATTTTTTTTTCTGTGGAACAAAATAGAAAGTATTCTTTGTGTCATATAGAATGGCTTACTAAAGAAGAAAACAGAAGACAGCCTAAAAGTACAGAAAACATAGTGTACTAGTAGCCTAAATGTAACCATACCCTCCCTTACCCAAAGGTTTTAGTTCTGTGCCACTATATTTAACTTGCCATAAACAGTCTTTCATTAATGCAGATACTGATAATTTAAAAAAAAAAATGTTGTAACTGCACATTATCAAGAATTGTCCAATATTGACATTAGAGAGTCGCTAATAGGTTCGGTTAAATGTTACACAAATCTACAGCTGTAACCGTGAAAACGGTATGTGTAGGTGACAAATGCGTATCCCTGCCAATTTACAATGAATTGGAGAAAATCTCCAGTCAGCTGATTTTTTTACAATTTCCAACAATGACAATGCACAAAAAAAATTGTATTCACAAAGCTTCCTTGGAGGTCATTGAACGTGTAATGATGAAAAAGCAGATGTACAACTTTACTATTAGTTCTCAGATTTTGTCTATTTCTCCATTTTCCCTTTTCCATGTAGTTCGCGTGTTTTTCCTCTGAGATGCCAACAACAGGATCAGACTCAGGTAAGGATCAAACATTAGAGGAACACAAAGCATTTATATAGCATATTACTGTGATAGAAATATATTTAGGAAATAAGTAATAGGTTAGTATAGTAATAAGCCTATTATCTTGACTACCTTTCTTCTTATACTAATGTAATCTCAGTCAGTATTGTAGTATCTCCAACTGAGGCTATCACTCGAGAAAACGGGTTAATTAAATCACTTAATCTGTAAAGAATATTATTTTTAAGTTTAAATGTATACATATGTTTTAACAACTACTACTAACTACTTATGTGTAAATATAAATTTATAATTGTAATTTTTAATTTGTTCCATTTTGTGAACATGCCAATGTAGCTGAACCACACTGGCAAATATATGCTAATATCCGAGAACACAGGGGCCGAAGGTACTTCTTTGACTTGATCTTATTTTGATTTCATAATACTTGATTTGTGTGATTTGTTAATTCATGTTGCGCATAAAGCTGCTTACAGATCAGCGGTTAAACCTTGGAAGTAGGTCCCAGTGCATATCGCAGAGACTTTATCCATGCCAAAAGTGCGCTTCCTCCAAGATGTCTCCATGGCACAGCCAGTACAGAGCAGTTTTACGAGCTGATCTTTTTGGGCAGCTAAAGTCGTTCTTAGCTTTAAGTTAACCACCGCTGCAGTTATGTCTGCAACTGTGGTTGGTTAGGGTTTGTGACATAATTGGCTTTTTTGTTACAAAAAACAAATAAAGTACAGATATCACATGTGAAATGTTTTCACATGGGTCTTTTATTAGAATAGTACGATTTCTTAGAAAGTGTTATGCAATAGTGGAAGTTTGGGATATTCAGAGAAAACTCACTTCCTTACTGGGGAAAAGAAAAGATTACCCTTGTTATGACTGGGGACTGAAGTTCTTTCATAAGCAAGATTGTATATAATATTGGGACTAACAGAAATATCAAAATGGCTATCATCAGCAAAACATCTTTAAAAATAAAAAAATAAATCTATAGATATTTATCACCTGTCTCAACCAGTAAACATTATCTACCTACCTACTTAATAATTTCTAGTTCATAGTGTTTTAATATTAATATTTAATTACGTTGGGAGAGGAACATTTAAGCCATTTAAGATTTATCAAACCCTTAATTCCAGCCATTACATAAAGCAAACATGCTTGCGTACAATGATACAAAGTACATTCAACATAAACAAAATACTAACAAGGACAAAAAATAACATACACAGAAGTTAGGATAATGTGTTGTGTCATAGCAACATTTTATCTTGTTGTCTTTGTATATTCTGGGTCTCTTCAGGTCGCGAGAGCCGAAACACTGAATATTGACTGAAGGATGGAGGAGAGACTCTGTTAAAGCTCGGTTGTGTGTGCAGGATGGCCTAACATTGTAAGAAAAAATCAAATCCTCAATTATTTACAGGCTGTGGAAACAGTATTAACAACATGTGCTATCTAGTGCAACACCAAATCCAAAAGCTTTCAGCCAATAGCTCAATCTTGTTGAGTCATTCTTCATCAATCAGTGGATAAATGCAGCATGGACCAATCTATTTTGCTTTGATACACTAAAATACATGAAATAAAAATAAATGCTTTATTTAAATTCTCACAATGGAAAACCCAACATGCATGTCCACTGCTATGACAATATATTTTAAGACATTTTGAGTTGCAATAACACTCTGAAGATGCTAAAATAAAATCAGTAACTCCAGAGCATTGACATGGGGAGGCTTTGTAACACTGGTAAAAATAGAAATGAGTATATAAGTATATAACAGGAGTACAACATTATTACTCATTCACTCAGAAAATATATTTCTGACACATGATGACACATTGTGTTCAGTGAAGAAATTCTCACCAAAGACTTAAAAACATAATCACAATTATACAACACATTGTAAAAAAAATAATTATATTACCGCAAAATATTTCATTAAAAATTATCTGTGTGTTTGTTTCTGGGCATGGTGTCTGAAGTGGATTCCACAAATTAACCCCTACAGTTATAAACCCCGATACTTCACTCAGTTTCGCCAGATTGTCCGTTCACCTATGTCCTATTGTCTTGCTTTGCTGTCAAATTACCTTACTGATATCTAGTTTCTTGGCCGCCGGTTTGCCACTCTGATGAGAGGAGACTCAGCTCACTTGCTTTGTGCAGTGTTTTTGGACCAGTATTTGCCAAAGTCCCTCAACCTGTCCACCCCCTTCTACAGGACCAAATCCTTGCACATGCTTTCTTAACTGATAAATAAACCTCTTGTCCTAATTCCTAACAACTGCCTATGTGTCTGCTTCTGGATCTAAGTATCACTGACCTTAACAGAATTATAATTGGCTATATTGCACTGAAGAAACACTAACTTGCTGAGGGGGTTACAGTAATATGCCAAAATATTAACTTACAAATATTATCTACATGTATTGTACTTTTAAATCGCGGTAATGTTAGCTCACATGCACAAAACTAAGCTGTAGGTGCCATTGCATGTTTTTCTTGGTTATAGTTTAATATGACATAATCATTAATATCACTCTAAATTTGAATACATTTTAACTCAGCCTTCATTAGATGGACTAGAAAAGGTTTCACAGTTCTGTTACCACTTGGTGTGGTTATTATCAGACTGTCAAAAGCAGAAAACGTTCATACAGTAACCACAGATGAACGGCTTGACTATTTTCAAAAGGCCTGCTTTGTATCTTGTTCTATGTTTAATTTTAGATACTACTGATGCTGGTGATAATTTAAGCTTCTTAGACACAAACCACAAAAGAAAGAAAGCTTGTAGAAGCGCTGTTCTCATAAACCATTCATACTTATAGCTACAAAATGTAAGCACCACATAGGGGGAAGGTCGGGGTGGATGTTTGGGTGATAAAAAACAGGGCTTTAAGGCATGGAAAGTGGCGTTCATGTCCGGAAGATGTTAAGGGGAAAAACAAAAAGCTTCACCCAGTAACAAGAAACAGTGTTCCTGGTCGGAGTACTACTTAAGAGGACCATTTTTAAACCAAAGCACAATCTTTTTTCTAATCTTAATTAGTCGTTTGGTGCCTAAACATAACTCTTTTTGCTGCATGACAGTCACCTTTTATCGACTAAACTTAACTGCAACGGTTCACATTGCTCCATACCACGTTTAAAATTGTATATTAATTCTCAGCTAAATTTAATTGTAAAGACCGCTAGATTTAACTGTCATGTGACCGGTGGTCACTTTAATTTCATATAATATCATAGAAATTGTTGTGCAAAAGTCTTCGTATGGTATCATGAGTTAGGGTTGAGTTTTGTTTTACAAGATGTCTCCCACATATACATTAAGCCAAGAAAAACAACTCAAAGAGAGAGGACTGTTCTAGCCATTTTATTCCTAATGTGGGTTTTTTATTTGAGATTTTGCTGTTGTGTGTTGCCTTCTTCCAATTTCCTGCCTACCAGCCGGCCTCTTGACTTTCTCTGTTCTAAGATTTTTCTTTATTTAATCACAAAGATCATCCTGCTGCTCATCCATTCATTCATTCTGGAACCTGGGTTCAAACTAGCCTGGGAAAACCCTGACAGACTTCCGGCAAATTTGAGATTTTCAAGTCAGTCCAAGAGCCCATTCAAGCCCCATTTCAATTTTTCCAATTCAAGGCACCAATCACAACAAGCAAGCAGCTTTTTTTTTACATTCAACATTATGGCTACCGGCGCAGCAACCCATTGATAATGGTCTCAGACCATGCTACGTCACCCGGGTCGCTGGTCTGATTGGTTGTTAAATTGCCCAGAGACATTTGAGCGGCATCCGTTGGTGGCGCCCTTTGAAATTAGCTGTGATGAATCTTCCCCAGACCCACTCTCAGTTACAACTGAGAAGGGTCTGGTGTCAACTCCAGGCTAGGTTGGTAGTATAGTATAGTATCCTGGATACTATGCATCCTGATAAAGAGATCATAGAGAGATAGATTGATAGATTTGCCTCATTTCTCTAGCTCCAAACTTAGTATCACCTTCCCCAACCACACTTTTCAGCCTGACTCAAAGCATCTGATCTCCAGTTTTGTAACTGCTTTTACGACATTGGTAGAAGCCGGTCATCTCAAGGAGGCCTGGGCCACAGAATCCGGGTGCTCCGCTGTCAGATGACCTGTTGAAGGAAGGTTTGTCCACTATACAGGGCTGTTCCAATAGCTCTAGATACAGATTTATTTAAAGTCTTACACAGACTACATTACTCCAAAACCAAACTTAACAAGATTTTTGAATCAGTTTTCCCTGTGGCGAATGTGGTATCTCCAGTGGCGGTTCTACATTGAATTACACCCTGGGCGAGCCCCCTTGAGCGCCCGTGCCAAAAACCGTTATTCATAGGAGGGTTACATAAACATGCTTACACGCCTTACGCAAATGTGTCATTACACATTTTATTGATCTAGCTTTTAGGGAGGAACCATTGCGCTGCTTGGTTACTGCCTCAAATTCTATGCACACTTTTAGTTATGACTTGTTAAACTATTGTCAGGAAATAGAGTTGTAGCAAATAGCAAATGTTTGTCTTTGAAACCTACAGATTTGAAAATTGAAAATTTTGAGCATCAAAGACTTCATTTCCTGCATTCTGACACACTTTATGCACCAATTTAATGTGGAAATACCTTTAACTAGCCTATGCGCAGAAGAAAAACATGATAATTCAAAATAATAATGCAAAGTATGTTGTCGCTCCCCCTCCCATTTCCCCTTCTACACAGCACTGTGCACGGCATCTCCTCAGCAAGCCGGGCGCCTGCAGCTGCAGGGGTGCCAATTTGCCAATTCCCCACACAGTGAAATGATAGATAATAGAAAACTGCTGCTGTGCAGAGGATATATCTATATCCTCTGCCTGCTTCCAAACGCTTTTGGGGGTTTTAGGGGGGCACTTTTTACACGTATTCTGGCACTGTCCAGTATTAAGTAAGTTCTGGAGTGTAATATTTAACTGTCTTTCCAAATAATCTGGCTATTTTTGGTTGCTCTGACAGTATAGAGGCCCTTCCTCTCCATCAAAAGCAAATTAATAGAGCAGGCATGCTTGCAGCAAAAAAAAAAAAAAATCACTTAATTGGAAGTCTCCACTGTCCCCATGTTAGAAGATGGCCAGGATGGAACAGATTTGTTTGTAGCAGGGGGAATTCACAGGGTCACCCATTTTGAATTTGCTTGATGAGACCTAGATGGCTGATTGGTGTGTTTGCTGCTGTGCTAAACCCTTGATCTGAGCAGGTTTTGAACTTGTACTCCGTTGTCCTGGCAGCTCTCCAATTGACCGTTCGCAAACCCCGCCCTTGAATGGTCCTCGTCCAATCCTAGCTCAGCAACTGTAACTAAGGAGAAGGACCCCGTCAAAGATTGCCATTTCAGCAAGATGGTGAAACGATGCGCCTATGGCACCTGCAAGTCTGACACAAGTTACCCCAAAAGTTTAGAGGGAGAGGTTGTTTTTTTGCCTTTCCAAAGCCCAAGACCCAAGCGGAAAGATGGCGACAATGGATTAAGCAGTGTGGGAGACCTCACTCACAGCTAAATGCCTAGAAGATTAATAAGCATAGCTACATATGTCTGCTCGAAGGTAAGTAAAGCTAGCGAGCTAACTTATATCAATTATCAATAAGTAGTTTAAGTAGCTAAGTACATAAGAAAGTAGTAAAGTTAGAACATTAGATACTTTATTATTCCGTAGGAAATTCAGGCAGCCTGATAGCTGTTAGCCTGTCAAGCACATGTTGTTATCGATATCGCACAGATAATTTAGCAAGAGGTTGACGGTCATTGAACATATCCCTCCACTGCATATTGCAGCCCTTTCTGTCGTGCCCTGGAGGATATGTCTGCTGCATTACTCCAAAACCAATCACTTATACCAATAGGTATGGAGCTCAACCCAGCCATGGCTATGTGTCCATGCTATGTGGTTCTCAATTGTTTGACGGTTAGTAACAATAACTATGGGGCGTGGCTTTTGGCGAACGGTCAATTTGTTTTTGTTCTGTTGTATTGTTTTTGTTCTGTTTTTGGTTGCTGTTTTGTCTGATTGGTTGTGTGACTGTGAAAAATTGTAAATAAAGTATAAAAAAAAGAATACAAGCAAAACATAGGTACATAAAATCAGACAGCCATAAAAGCCCTTCTCTAACTAAAAGCCTGTTTGCATAGCCAAGTCTTCAACTACTTTCTAAAAGAATAAACAGAGTTTGAACAGCGTAAAAAGAGAGCGGCAGTGCATTCCACAACCTTGTTGCCACTGTTCGAAAAGATCAATCCCCACTGGTTTTAAAATGAGTGCAGGGGACCACTAACACCATCTGACCTGATAACCTCAGACTCCGGGAAGATGTGTGACGCTGTATCAGGTCAGACATATAAGGAGGCGCTTGTTTGTGCAAGGATCTAAAAGTAAGGACCAGAATTTTAAAATGAACCAGTGAAGTGATGCTAAAACAGGTGTGATGTGCACTCTTTTGCTTGTGTGAGTTAAAAGCCTCGCGACGGAGTTCTGAACAACATGCAGATGCAAAAGCTCTTTCTTGTTCAAACATATAAAAAGACTGTTATAATAATCTAAATGAGACGAGATAAAAGCCTAGATGATAATTTCCAATTCAACCTTCCACATCAAAGTTCAGCACCAATTTTTTTGCTTGATCAGCGGGACGCTACTTTCAGGGGCAACCATTTCTGTCTTATCTGGGTTCAGCAGCAAAAGTTGTCACTTAACCACTGCTTGATGCTAGTTAAGCAGTTTATCAAGGACAACAGTTTATAGAGCTCAGTAACCTTAAAGGATCAGTACAGCTGAATGTCAGCATAAAAATGATAAGATACAGTATGTCACTGAACATCATTATCTGTCCCAGAGAGGGAATATATACAAAAGGAACAGAATCAGAATCCCTCAGGAACCCCACATGACAACACTGTAGTGTCTGACATGATCTGGTTTCCAAAATCACTGAAAGTTCTGCCACAAAGGTAAGAAGTAAACTATTTTAAAACTGATCCAGACATTCCAACCGGATAGTGAAGTCTGTTGATCATAATGTTTCAGTGTTTAAAGTAGTGCATATGGAAGCATACCTAGCTGTGTTCAATACACTGATCGAGCAAGTCTGTGGGTTGTTAATTACTAATGTATTTCAGATAAACAGTGCTGTGTGTTCATTTGCATTTCAGTTTAAAAGATCGACTTGATGTACTGTTAAATTGTACTACAGTAGCTCATATCTATAAATCAGTTTGCTATGAATTTAAAACCTTTGTTATTGATATTGTGGTATTGCGCACTGATCTAGATGGGTGTTTGTTTCTCATGTTCTTAATTTTTTAAAAACTGCTCCAATTTATTTCAGGATAACCTTCTTATCCTTTTACAATTTACATCAGAAATTCTCATTTATTCACACAGTTATAGTAAAGAGACAAATCATAACGTTGAAATCATCACTAACTTCTCTTGGTGCTTGCTTGATTATAATCATATAACAAAACCTGACATACAGAACTAGATGCTTGATATTTTACAGAGACAGTGATCATTTAATTCAGTCAGTAATCTTAAATTAAAGAATTAAAAGATAAGGATGGGAATCTATCACTTTCATCTAAAAAAATCTAAATAATTGACATTAACATCAAATGTTAATGACTTAACATGTTATTGAGTGTTTGAAAAGATAAATGTGATAGCAGATTTATATTCTTTTGTTTGAACTTTAATTATACTACTGACTGAATTAAATGATAATTGTCTCTTTCTAACTGAAGTTGGAGTTTCCTTTCAAACCTCAACTTTGTTTCTTCATCTCCTCCACTTACACACATATTTATTCCTTTTGGGTGGTTCTCCCATTTTTAACCTTATTTGCCGCAGCAGTTTATCGGTGTCCAGAAAGAGTTGTACATGTTCCTCTTTTCTGTTGCGCACTTTAGATTTCAACCCTAAAAAGATTTCTTTCAGTTGACAATATGCCGGTGCTTTGTCCTGTTTTGATTCTCTATGCAGTTCCTTAACCTTCATATCAGTTTCATTTAGGTCTTTATCCACGTCAAGCTTTTGACGATTAAGTTTATCTCTCAGTTCCTGTAACGCTTGAAATAGCAGTTCATCTTGTTCCTTAATCTGTTTCTTTAACACATTAACTTCCACTTGTAAGTCTTTCAGTTCTCCTTTCTTCTGTAGTTCTTTATCAAGTTTTTTGCTTTGGTCATAAGCTGCTGTCTATATCCGGTTGCTTCGGTGTCATCCACTGGGTACCTATTGATCTCTGTGTTAATATAGAGGCAAAAAGTATATAAAACTTAAACTCAGTTATGTTATTTATGGAAAACATGTCAAACTGAACAGATACAGAGGCAAATGTGTATCCTACAGTATCTTTACATTTTAGAATACATTTCTGACTTACTGGTTTTGTTTTGTTGCCATTTCCATACAATTAAAACAACTGCCAGAGTAGAGCTGGGCAATATATCGAATATCCTATCGATATCGTGATATGAGACTAGATATTGTCTTAGATTTTGGATATCGTTATATCGTAATGTGGCATAAGTGTTGTCTTTTCCTGGTTTTAAAGGCTGCATTACAGTAAAGTGAAGTCATTTTCTCAACTTACCAGACTGTTGTAACTGTTATATTATTTGCCTTTCCCCACTTAGTTATTAGATCTCCATTACTGCTGATTATTTATCAAAAATCTCATTGGGTAAATATTTTGTGAAAGCACCAATAGTCAACACTACAATATCGTTGTGGTATCGATATCGAGGTATTTGGTCCAAAATATCGGGATATTTGATTTTCTCCATATCGCCCAGCCCTATGCCAGAGTACATATAAGGACAGCAGCCAAGGTAATGCTGATACGAATCGCAGAACTTGATGAAGCGCCTCGGAGCATTCATCTGAGATGAAAAATCCTAGAACACAATGGCAAATATTTAAAACCTCTAAAAGTAAACAACGACCAATTGAAATAAAGAAAGAAGAAAATCACACCAATTTCTGTCTCTCTGGTCTGGTTGGTGTTCTTCTGCTGGACTCTACAGGTGAAGCTGTTGCTGTGTCTCTTCTCCACAGTCACTCTGCTGCTGACAGTATAGAGATCATCAGGACCTCTGACTGTCTCTGAAGGTCCAGCAGAGAGGAGGTTTCCCTCACCGTCCAGCCACAACACCTCAGGCTCTGGATACCAGCCTTCAGACTCACACTGTAGAACCGCTGCAATGCTGCTTATGTTAATCCCTGCTATGACAGGTGAGGAGACAGAACCTGGTGACAAAATAAACCTATATTAAAGAGTCGGACTTCAACATCACTAACAAAATGACATTTCAACCAACAGGGGCACTTTAGAGGTTTAGTTCCACTGCAAAAATCAGTTGACAAGATAAAGTAAAAAGCAACTCTGATTACATTACTCACCAACCAACACAGTCTCACTCCCTACTTGTCAAATGTATGACGCTTGGCCAAGGACCCCTGGCATTAAGTTTCAATGAAATAGGGGTACCCCGTTACGTTATTTTTCGTCTGGGTGGGTCCGTCAGATAGAAATTAATGTTAATCCCTCACCATCGGGGGAATCGGGCAGCAATCAGTGGGTCTTTAATGCCAATATCGCTTCAGTATACATATAAACAGTCAGTGGTTTTGTCACCAGCAACAACACGTTGCTCAGCTTTGTTCCAGTAAGTTATGTACCGTAATAACGCTCGAACCGGAAGACTCCGGAAGTGACATAGTACGTCCCACTCAGTGGATAAGAAGATAAAAATCCATAATATTCGTAATATTGATGTTTTGTCTAACGTATTTGAGGATTTAAACAATAAAGATAACAATTATAATAAAATACAGTTTCATGTATTTGTCTCATATATTGTGTGCTTCCGGCCGGCCCGCGCCAGCAATCTGAAATGGAATGAAGCCCACTCACGGCCAAGAGCAGAAACACAGGAGGCGATCAAGTCCCCCACCCACCCCGGAAGAACTACAAGTGCACAAGCTTTGTAACTGGTTCTTGTGCGCGTCTCTTATGGGAGTTGTAGTTTTAAAGTATATTGGTATATTTCTCATAATTAGAAGTTGGCAGTGTATAATTTTGGATACACCCTGGGGCTTTTGGGATGGGGGACACATACGGTGTCATCAGATTTTAAAAATTGAATCGTTAAATAGGTGAAAATAGCTTATTACCATATTGAACAGTGCTTACACTGGGTAAACTTTGGTTATCATATCTACATGACAGCTGAGGTGTAGAGCTTTTTAGAACGGCTGGTCTTATTTGTGTAGCACCTTCTATAACAGCTGGTCCTATATGTGTGGCACCTTCTTTCGCTAAATGACAAGCCTTCAAAGATGTACTGAATTTAAGGTTCAGAGGTAAATATTTCAAAGCAGGAGTGATGTATTCTTATCAGACTGACATTTGTTACCTTCCAGATTGAGATCTTTCCAACGATGTTTGCTATAGTCCTACAACAACGTTTACATTTTTACACATTATGGGGACCACTTTGCAGGAGATACTTTATTTTCCCCAGAGGGATATCTATCTTTAGTTCAAATGCTTCACACATAACACTTGACATATTCTATTATACAGCTGACATATACTTACAAAAAAAAAACAACATCAACAAAGTGATATGTAGTCTGACTGAAGCACATCACACAGCAACAATCTATTGCTCATCTTTGAAAAACTGACAAAAGCAACACACAACCATATGCATCATATCATGAAGCTATTGCACAAAACCTGCAGCCTCAAGCACCATTATTTAAAGTCTTAATTGAGGTACAGTAGGTCCAAATTTTCCCATAGTTTGGAAATGTTAAGTTTACCCATATCTTCTGCCAGAGGATAAGACCTTATACTTGGCATGGAGAATAAAGATAGAGCAGACCATATTCTCTGTGCTTGCCTGGAGAGACTGGTTTCTATTCCTCTCTACAACCTTCATGACAGTCATATTAATATGCTCTGTAAGGCAGCTTTGTAAAAACATAAACCATCTGATTCACAATGGGTGTGTGCTCTAAATGATAACACACACTTTTGAACATGGGCCTTCCAGCCAAAGGTGTTGTCCCTATGAACACCAAGGTGCCTGTAGGAGCAGAGCCGATTGATTGGTTCATCCTTTATGACCTCTGATATCCTCTGACCCATGTCCGCCCCCTTTTCTCAGCATGTGAAATGGTTGAATGAGATATGAGTTTTGTCTGTGTGCAGTATATATTCTGAGGTAGAAGTGTGCCAAAAATGCCAAAACATATGTTGTATATGTACACATACCCATACAAAGCTATTTACATCTTACTCTGTGAACAAAAACCTCAGCAACAATCTGCTTATCCTTTTAATTTCCTGAAATTGCTTCTTAAAACTAGTCCCTTCTTAATTTTGAAAAGGTAGTCTCAGTAAAGTTCACAAAGGTTAGGATGGCTACAAGCTGTAACCACGTGATGGATATGAGGATCATCTTCAGAATATAATAATTAATATGTTAGGCCTACCATAAATTGATATTTCAAAACAGTCATTTATTTAAAACAACTAATAATGCAGTGTGATTTTAAATCAAACTAAGTCCCACACATAAATATGCTCAGTTTTTTTTTCCCTTTAGTCTTTGCTATTAATAGTCATTAACTGAAAAAATTTGAAAATTGCATTTTTAAATAACTATGTATGGAAAATGAAATAAAAAAAATGCTTCTCTTTGTATATAGTTTTTTAGTTTTTCACAACAGTACAAGTCAAAACAAATGCAAATTAGTCAAACAAGCCGTTGCGCTGTATTAGTAAACACTCAACTGTAGGTTTTATATAGTATATATAAAGCAAATCAAAGTGCTAAGCATAAAAACTGTTTTTTCATTATTAGTATTTTATTGTGTAAATTCTCACGTACAATGTGCAACATTCTTTCACAGACGAGGAGGGGTAATTATTACCTCACTTCCTCCGGATTCGTTTGAATGTTATTACGTTGCACAAACTTACTGGAACAAAACTGAGCAACGTGTTTTTGCTGGTGACAAAACCACTGAGTATAAATATGCATACTGAAGCAATACTGGCATTAAAGACCCTCTGATCGCTGCCAAATTCTTTGAAATGAATGGCCACATTGCATTGGGAGATTTCAGCTTTGAATGCATCTAGCTCGGATCATATCGTAATGTTCTGTATTACAACATAGTGTAATATTTCACTGGTAATCAGACCGAAATATTATTAAAATAAAGAAATGAATACCATGATAACATCTAAATAAATGTTGATAGATCTAGCGTTATAGTTTAAAAAAACAGCTTCCCTGGCCCAAATAGAGCAAAATAATAACATTAAACGAAATACATAAAAACCATGATAATATCTTGTGTATGATGTTGATAAAAACAGCGGTTATTGGACAAAAAATACCAATAATAAAACTGTCACAGATTTCGAAGTTAAGGGGGTGTGTTTTTCTTTCGTCGATATCCAACGGTGAGGGATTAACATGAATGTCTATCTGACGGACCCCCTTAAAAAAATAAGGCAATGGGTACCCCTATTTGGTTGAAACTTGACGACACGGGTCCTTGGCCATGCGTCATACATTTGATGAGTAGGGAGTTAGACTGTGTTGCACCAACGCATGCTGTCTAATTGTTAATTTATCAGTGAACACATTTGCCGTTTGAGTTTTAAAAGTAAATCCCATAACTGGAATGCATACTCACCAACAATAAGTTGCACAGTGGATTCTTTGCTCTGTTTTGGAATGAAGCATCTGTATGTTCCACTATCGGAGAGTCTTACTTTGGACAATTTTAGTGAAAGGTCATTGGACAGCAATGTTCTTCCTTTATAGGTTGGGTTTTTGTTAACAAGATGGTTTTGACCTCGATGCCACACATGTACAAATCTGGGTTTTACAGTCAGGTCTCCCACACTCCAGGATCATTGACACAGCATCTGCTGCCGGTTCAGGTGACATGGCAAGATGATGTCATCACCAGCTAATGCCACTATTAGGGAAGGTGGACCAGCAACCTGAGACTGACCTGAATGGAAATGGGTACATTTTTTAATCTAGATTTCCTCCTTTCTTGGAGCAAAACTTTCTGGTTATTATGTACAATCCTATATGGAAAAATCAATTAACCTAATTAAATAAGAAAGATATCTTAGAATGTATTCTATAAATATATGCATTCATAAATACAAACATATATATTTAGTCTAGTTTATTTAGATACAGTGTAATGCTGCATGTTAGTGATAATTCAGACATGAATGGCTTTCCTTTATGTTAGTATGTATGTTACCTCACCAGGAGGGTGTTAGGAGGATCACCACAATGTTCTGGAAAGCCAAAGCTTTGTGAAATGGGTTAATCATCCTGGAGTTCTGAAATGGATTTTAAGAGTAGGGAAAAACAGAGGTGATGTTTATATGATCAAAATCATCAACTTAAGGAACCAATCAATACAAATTTCACAACGTTTTATGACCTGGCTTCGACTTAACCTGCCGTTAGGCCCTGGAGCTACGGCATAAATACATGAAGCATGCACACATTGGCGACACTTCTGCCGCAACGTGCACAGCAGAGCACCTCCATTATAATCAACAGAAGCTGCTACACTGACTAAAGAAGCTGCGCTGCTTGTGTATTTTTCCACAGGAGACACTGAGTGACGGACAGGTCTGTCAGAGCTGTGTGTGTTTGTGCCTGAACCATATAAACAAGCCTGAACACGACCAGAAGATGGGGCAATGGGCAGCGCACAACTTTGGAGGTGGGCTTAAGGCTGCCCACCCAGAAACGGTTATTTTTCTATTGGCTAAACACATTTTCTTAATTTGTGATTGGGCGGGCTGAACCCATTCTTGCCCTTGCTAGTGATGGACAGAAAATTTGACAAATTATAAATCAATGAGTTTTTTTTTTACTGGCTCATGTTAGACCCCTTGTCTTCATAGGCCTCCGGGCTTAAGCCCCGGTAAGCCCATGCATTAAGGCATCCTTTTTAAAATAAAATAAAGAGAATTTAAAAAACAGAAGAAAACGTGTATTCATTCATATAAACCAAACTTTATAAACAACAAAGAAGCAAGATTTACGCGAGCATTTTTGCAATTTTGTCCTTTCCAGTGTCTCAGATGTATTTGACAATGAACATAATCAACACAAATATGTAATCAGAGACCTACTCATCGGCAATTGTATCAGTTACTTCAATTTTATATCTGTCTTTATGAATCCAAAATGGCTGGGGTAACATTTCAAAGATTACACTTTAAAGATTACAGTTTAAAAAAAAATCTCTCTGTGAGTACTCTTCGTTGGGTAATAACATTACATTAATTCATACTAACATTCTAATTTCAACCTTTTGCTTGGTGCTTTCCAGTATACATTATTGTTACATTTACACAATATTGTTCCTAGGAAATCTTTCTTCGTGTTGCGGTTAGCAAAATGTTATGAGAAACAAACATACTGTAAACCATGAATGAATACAAACTACATGAGCATAAAAACAGTTAACTTCAAGACAAATAGCCAAACTCATAAAGGCAAGACTATTAGGAAGTAATGTTGCTAGTGCAAAAACATAATTCATCAACTATGTAAAATACAAATTGCTTTCATCTAAAACAGGGAATGATGAATTTCTTAAAATGAAAAGTTAATGTCAGTGCACATACCTGTTACAGTCTCCGTGTCAGTTTACTTTGATAAATGGAACAGTCCGGCTAAAGTCCTGTAATAAAATAATGTGTACTTTGATCCCAATGATAATAAAATGGGTTGTTCCCTTTGTATGTGTTGGATACCAGCCGTTATTTTGCATGAACAATATTAAAAGAAAACATTAAAGTAGGCATGTATGCTGGGTTTGTGATTGACCTAAAGAATTGCAATCGTCTTGGGCGCTAAGCTCCGGACACAGCAACGGTGACTCTGCAAAATAATGTCGGAAGGAACTTGTTTTGGTGGAACTTTGCACACAACATACAATATTAAAGGTCCAATGTGTAGGAATTTCTCCCATCTAGCGTTGAGATCATATATCACAATCAACTCTCGCACCACGCAGTTCAAAGTACGTATTACAGCTACGGTAGCCTTCATGCTTCAAAAAGCTGGTCCCTTGCTCTTTTCAATATTATGGGCGAAGAAGAAGACTCCTGTTCCTGAAATGTGGGTTTTGAATACATGTAGTCCTCCATGTTTCCTTCTTCCTTCTGATTCTGATATCAAACTTGCCCGGGGCCCTGGGCGAACGATACCCATTAGCAGCATTAGCTTTGAGTTTATATCGTGTGTATTTTGTCCGTAGCAAATTCCTGATAATCCGTTCAAAAACATCCCTGTTACAGTAAATCCCAATAACCCAAGCAAGCCTGCCTTGTTGCACAATCCAAATTTTCTTTAATATTTCCCATTTTCAGCATATAGCTTGCTAGC
Source organism: Perca fluviatilis (assembly GCF_010015445.1). NCBI lineage: Eukaryota > Metazoa > Chordata > Actinopteri > Perciformes > Percidae > Perca > Perca fluviatilis. Next base: position 26,923,606 of record NC_053125.1, on the reverse strand, counting down.
TCAAAATTTGTCATTTCCCGAAGAGAATAGTTAAACAACGGCAACACACATTGCCACACATCCTGGAAATGAACTTTAGCCGATCCAGACTACACGTGGCACGCTGTTGTATGAGCCTCTGTACAGCACCATCGGGCTGGCAGTGTTGCCAACTTAGCGACTTTATCTTAGCGACTTTAAGATATAGCAATTTTCTGTAAAAGAGACTGCAGTTTTGTCCATCGATCGCAAGGTCTTTCTCTGCGCGGCCACAGTCGGACTTTGGGGGAATACTGGGAACCAAGAAAACGGCTTGTTCGTAACAGGCATCGTGCTTCATACCGGGCACTGCCCTAGTTAATCCAATATATTGTTTTTATGATTCATATCTATTTAAAAAATAAACTACTTAAGTCTAAAGCAACTCCCCTAAAGTTTCAGCTGAGGTAGTCAAATGTACAATTGATTTTTCATACTTGAAGCCCAATGAAATAAAACATCCATCCACACAACAGTTTTATTAATTTGCTAGTTTATTTAACCATGTTGTTGTCCGCCTCAACTACTTTTCATGTTTCCTGGATCAAACCCCTTCAAGATCAGCCCACCCCTGCCTCCCCTCCTGCACCTACTCCTTCTCGGATGATTGATGACCATCCTGCTTACACGGTCTGTCGGATACTCCGATTCCCCGCTCCGCGGGGTAGAGGTGTTCAGTATCTCATTGACTGGGAGGGTTACGGTCCTGTGGAGAGGAGCTTGATACCAAGACGACAGATACTTGATGCTACTCTGAGGAATTTCCATTGATCCCATCCAGAAAAGCCTGGTGGAGCGCCAGGAGGCGTCCGGGCCGGAGGCGGGTACTGTCACGCGCCTCGCTTGCCGTGACTTCGCACGGTGACAGTCTGTGTGTGTGTGTGTGTGTGTGTGTGTGTGTGTGTGTGTGTGTGTATGTGTATATGTGTTTTGTTTCATTTCTTCATTTTGTTATGCCTGTCCTGTGTTTGGTGTGTTTTGGTTTTCTGTCTGTCTGTTTCCACCTCATGTTCCACAGTGTGGACACGCCCGCCCCCGCTGACTCTCCTCACACCTGGCACTAATCCCAATCAGCGCACCTACTACTCATCCTACTCCATCAACTGCCTTCATATACCAGCCTGACTTTCCTCTCCCTGCTGGATTTTTGCTCACCACAGAGAATGCCTTTAACCAGCTTTTTGTTAATGGTATCCAATTAACAAAAAAGCTTTTTTGCTTACCTGTTTGCTCTGTTACTAACTGGAAGATTTCTGTCCTAGTAGAAATACTAGAATTATCCACCTTCAGAATCCACCTCTGCCAGCCCAGCCTTCTTCGGACCCAGTACCCCCTTCTGCTGCTGTCAGTGGACAACTGACCTGTGTCGACCCGGTGTGGTAGTTCACTGGAGGTGCATGTCGCTTCGCTGTGGCCGAGCCAACCCCTTTTATTGCCTTCCCCTCAGCAAACCCCGGCCCTACTGTGCCCTCTTTTGCCGTACGGACGAACGCCAGTTGCCCCTCAGCGGGGAGGATGTTTTGACCTATACTAAAAAGGAGTTGCTTTTGACGCTTCCCTGATTAATTTAGTTTATAGAGACACACGCTCTCCGTCTAAGGAGAAGCCCTCGCCCGAATCAGGGAACCCGGAGGCGTGACAAGAGTTTAGATACACACTACACCAGACGTTCCCCAAAAACACGGGCTCTTATCCCCCTGTATATGACAAGCACTGCCCGAGGGATCTTTAAAACCAATGATTTTTTCTTAGTACACACTGGCGTTAGCCGTCCTCCCAGGATCACGGAGGTCCCTTCCTTCTCAAGGACCGCCTCTGCCCTTCTTGGTCGCCCGAGCCCTCCCGCTTGACAGCCGGGCGAGACGATCCCAGAGAAAATAAAGAACTGGCAAAGAATGGCTCCCCTAGTCCAAAGTCGGACCAGGTGATTTTTATTATTTTGTGACAAAAGCAGAAATTGAAAGCAAGTGGTCCTCAACAAAATAAAACTAAAAATAAAGATAAACCCTCCGCTCTAACAGAGGTATTTAAAGCTGCTTCTCTTTTCCTTCTGGCTCTGTGTCTCCCACACTCATAAAAGTGCAGGTAATCTCCTCTCTAGTGTCAAAGAGGGCAAATAAATCTTCCCCAAAATGCAGCGAAGAGAGCGTCTGGGCAAGCTAAGAGAGAAGAGCACTTTTGGCCTCTGTATAACAGAGGTATTCGAAGCCGCTTCTCAGAGATAGTCTTTTTTCTTTTCCTTTCCTCCCTTACACTCAGCGAAGCAAGGGAACCCCTCTCCGGCTGGGAGAGGCATAATGAATCTTCCCCAATGCAACAGAAAGTGCAAGGGTAGATGGAGAAGGCTTCATGGCATCCCGATGCCACGTAAAGCACTCGGGTAAAAGAGCCCGAAGGAAGCCCAAAAGGGCCCCAAAAGGGAAAAAGGGGCCAAAAGGCACCCAAAAAGGGGCTGCTACTCGGCAAAACACTCATATTTATACACAAAAAACATTTTACTCCTCCCAAAGTTATCAAAAGGGACGTACTATATGTACTTCCCTATCCTTGTAAGGTAATGTAGGAAACACTTCACAAATTACGTTACAGTAATGAACCTCATGAACTCTTCAGCTCGTGTGCTGTGTATGGCCACACATGTGCCTTCAAGACGCACACACACACAGCTGCATGCACTTGTCAAGGCCGCAGCTCCTGCCTGTGCTCCTCTTATCTGTCTAGGTGCTTACCTACACTCTTCACATTTTCTCAATGAGAGCACTTTCTGTCATAAAATGCAAAAACAGATCAGTATGTAAGCAAAAGACAGAATAATATATGAGCAAAATATATGTTATTTTTTGGGGGGGTTTCAACACACACACTCTAAGCAATGATATAGTTTGCTTTTCAAAACACATCTATCTAAGTGATTATATGGTTATTCTGTTATACTGACAACGTTATATATGTTGTAAAGCAAGAAATTACATAGATTCTGCCATTTCTTTGTTTTGGGTTTTCGCGCGGACAACACCTGGAAGAAAGGATGGTGGAGATGTGGCAACCATACAAGTGCCTTTTTAATGTCTCAGCTAAAGAATACCATAATCGGAATGAGAAAGAAAAGAGCTGGGGAGAGATCGCTAAAGATTTGGACCTACCGGGTGAGTGTACAAAGTTGCTAGCGCACTAGCTAGCAAATGTAAACATTAGATCTAGGTCAATGATCATCTGCTACATTCAGGTCTAACAAAAGATGCATTGCACATAGTTTGTTTGAATAATATTACTAATATTTAATGATATTAGTGCAGCTGAATTTAGAGAGGAAACAGTGTATGTCAGTGTATATTTTTCAGTGGAGGAGGTGAAAACAAGAGCAACAACGTTACGGACACAATACACCAAGCTTCTCAAACCCAAACCAAGTGGGAGTGGGGAGAAAGGGCTCACTCATAAGCAGGCTTGGCTGTTGAGGAATTTGGAGTTCCTCAAAAACATGTTGCCCAACGCCCCAGTGAGACCAGTGTAAGCAGAGCAGTATTACAGACAGGCATATTGTAGTAATGTAGATATTTGCATCGTGTATAATTATTTGGGACAATACAGTGTGTGTGTGTATATATATATATATATATATATATATATATATATATATATATATATATATATGTGTGTGTGTGTGATTGACACATTTGATTGACGGGCAGGACATGGATGACCCCACCAGCGATGAGGACATTATAAATACATCCGAGGCACCAGGTAAAATAACAATTGTAGATGTAAAGACTAATTAAATGCTGAAAAACTGTTGACAGATTAGTTGTTTAGTCGTCCAGTGTGCCAGGTGTCCTATTTTCAAGTTTGCACAAAACAGATCAAGCAGTGACATTTTCCTAACTTGTGTGTCCAAAAATGGTCAATGTTTATAAAAATGTCTTTATTCAAATTATTGATTTTATTAATTATTCTTTACATATTATTCTTTTACATGTTCTGGAGATATCTCTTACTTTAATTTTTATCTCATTAACCACAGCACCACATCCCTCTACCCAACAAAGGGGTGAAGAACTCACCACCTCTCTTCCCACTCACAAATCGGATCGAAACTTCTCGGAGATTCTGTTGGAGCGACAGAAACTTAATTTGTTACAGCAAGTCACTTCAGTTCTTGCCACTCCAGATCCTTACAGTTCCTTTGGAAATCAAGTTGCTGTCGAACTTAAATTAAGAAAAAATGTAAGCATACAGACCAAGGCAAAGAAAAAAAAATTAATATTTTGTTTGAGGCACAGGAGGCTGACCAGTCCACTCCATCACCATCTTCACACATTCCACCAGCTACATACACACATGCTCTCCTCAACCCCTTCATACACACAGCCACAACATCAACACTAACATCAGCTCCTGCCTCCTCAGGGTCCTGCTCAGCCTTGAAACTATTTCAGGTTATTAGAAGATATGGATGAGTAGTTGCAGATAAAATATGCAGTATGATATACACAAAGTGCATCACACATGCACACAACTTCAATATGTACATTTGAAGTTACAAAAAAAAATGTGTAATTAAAAATAATAAAAAAAATGTATAAAAAATAAAAATAAAAAGAAAAATTAAAAAAAAGAAAAGGTTTAAAGTTACTGTAAGAGATGTGCATGAAGATAATGTAAGATATGTGTATTTGAAGTTAATGTAAGATATGTGTATTTCAAAGTGAAAGCTTTTGACAGTTGTATGAATTAATTAATATTTTAAAATGTTGAGTTGGCAGTTTAATACTTTTGTATGCTGAAAATAATTGAATAAAGAACTAAAATGTGATCAGGAATACTGTCTTTATTTTAATAATAGCAAATAGACATGCTGTGTTTAAATTATAATTTGTTTTTAAATAACATTTTAAATTTCATAAATATATGGGAGCAGAATCAAATAAAGCATTTTTCAGCAGAACAAACAAATACCATAAAAATATTAAAATTATGTAATCTTCTAACTATGTACATTGCTGTGCTACACCTATCTAACGCTTATGTTTATCACTTTTCTAAACGTAGTCTTCTTGCCATGGCACCTGGCCAGCAGGTGACGTAAAATAATCCTTCAGGACATCACATTGCTGCTTAGCAGTGAGGGTGGGGTTTCGTGCCCTTCCAGCTGCGCATTCTGCATGGCCCCCAGGCCATCTCTCCTCCATGCTCCTTTGTTGACTCTGTGGTCTGCATCCTCCCAGTCTGCCAGTGCTGGTGGCATGTAGGCCTCAGAACGGCATTCACAAAGGAAGTTGTGGAGGCATGCTGAAGCCAGGGTGATCTTTGTAACACTGTCTGGGTGAAGGAGAATTGTGGAGCGGAAAACTCGAAACCTATTGGCGAGAATGCCAAAGGCATTTTCTACAACTCTGCGTGCCCGTGACAGCCGGTAGTTGTAGACCCTTTGGTTGTGGTCCAGCTGCCTGAAAGGCTAGGGCTTCATCAGATCTGTTCTTAGTGGGTAAGCCTCATCCCCCACAAACATATAGGGCAGAAAAACATCTGACCTAGGGAGCTCTTCTGGAGGAGGAACATTTAGGAGCCCCATGTCCAGCGCTTTCCTCAGGTCAGAATTGGCAAAGAGACCAGCATCTGAGACCCTGCCCTGTGTGCCAACACTGATATAAATAAACGTATAATTTGCATAAACAGCTGCCATCATAAGAACAGAAAATCTGTTCTTATAATTGTGCCACATGCTCCCACTGTGGGCTGGGGGCTGAATGTAGATGTGCTCGCCCTTACCCATTTTTCCACAAAGTTCTTGGCAATTGCTCGCCATTCGTCCTCTGATTTTGGTGTCTGCAAAATAAGAGCAGAATGATATTTATTTACAAGGTGAGAGATTTATTTACAAGGTGAGAGATTTCTGAGAATAGATTAACTATTGAATCTCAACCCCACCTATACTGAATTTCTAAATCCAATGAAGTTAAACCTTATGCCCACCACATCTATACATTCTGTTATGTTTGTATTTTCTCCTCTTTCAGTTTGTAATTTTTGAACTATGTTGGTTGTCTTCATATTTGTAAATACTGTATGTCATAATGTTTGTTATTGTGATACTAATAATAAAATATTAGGGAATTCTAACCTTTAGAAAATCATCTTTCAAGACCTGATGTAGTGCTGCACATGTGTCCTTCACTATATCAGATACAGTATTGGCACCAATTCGTTACTGGAAACTCAATGATTTGTAGGTTTCACCTCCAACAGAAACAAAAATATTATTTAATTAAAATATAGTGCAATTCATTTCATAAATAAATCCGATATTTGAAAATATCACAGGTTTAAAATGGTAAATGTAAGTAGACTATTTAAAGTATTTGTATGTTTTCCTGTTTTTGTCATTAAGTTAATCTCACTCCATGACAACACCATTTGAGCTATCCAATATCCAAGCACAATTTAGCATCCTCAATGTTTATTGACATCATGTGTGCTGTTTTGGTGGCCAATGCAGTTCAACGCGGAGCGCTTTCAGCTTGGGCCCTAATTACTGTAAACTGAAAACACAAGAGACAACCTGTACATTTGTTATAAATACAAACCTGTTGCCAAGAATCTGAGGGTCAAGGAGAGCCTCTCCGGCGGGCAATTGTCCGCGTCATCTTGGTATCCTGCCTGGTGATCAGTGGTTCTACTCCTCCCTAGCAGGATTTCAAATTAATCTGATGTCACCGCAACAGCTCTTTGAAGCCTGATCTGTCCTCCAACTATACAAAAAAATAAAAATCACATTAAACAAGCTTAACCCTTAATGAGTATAAATATATATGTTCCACATTTGAGTAACACTAGAGCAAAAAAAAACCTCTAAACAAAACATCTATATCATGGATAACTAGCACTACACTTGCTGTGAACCATCATTAATTAATTTGAATCTTAATCTTAATCTTAATCTTCTATCATTAAACAGCAGACAGTTTGCTTTGGTTCCTATTCACATTGTTAACAATCTGTTTGTATAATCATTTTTAGCCTATTCAATTTCATTCAGTATGGTTAATGCTCTGTAATTAATGTTAATGTTAGCTTTTCACAGTTTAACGGTTAAGATTCCTTTAAACATGTACAGTGTCATGTATAGAGTCCATAATATCAACTGATAAAAAAAAAAATCAATAGGATACAGTAACAATCTGAGAGAAATTGAGAATTGAGAGCACAAACCAACTGATTTAATGTTAGGTAGGCAACGGGTCGCGTTATGTACATTTCACCATTCAGTGAATTTGCCAAATTACCGTTTGCTGATCACCACTGTTACACATTCCTGGTGGCCAGACCTGTTGCATAAGGTTGCTACATTTCATGCTACTATGTTGGAGTACAATAACACCTATTTGATTTAAATTTAACTAAAACAGTTCTACGCTGTATCAGTGTACGGTACGTTAAGCGCTATAAACAAGTGCTAACATGTTGCCAAACAACTGTAAACAGCTAGCCCTTGCTACGCACTACGTTAATACAAAACAGTTAAAAAAAGTATACCTCTAGTTCTTGCTGAAGAACAGACAATCCATGGTGACCCCGTCTCCCCAACCATTTTCGTCCACGTTCGTTTTCTTTACTTTCGTTTTTATTGGTACAAAGAAGTAACTACAGCAAGTTGCCGTGACACAGCATCCATGTTTGTTTACATGCTCTTCCCCATGAGAACACGTCACGTGAGGTGCTAAATCTGGTAAGATAATCTTAAGAATATCTTGTAGTGTGTGATGCCCCACTATTTTCAAATCTTGTAGTGTGAACATGTTTAAGATTTGAGGGAAGAAAATCTGCAAAGATTCTCCTCAAATTGTGTGCTGCAACCAGATTTCAAAATCGGTTAGGATTTAAAACTCCTGTAGTGTGAGCCAGGCTTAAGACCAAGAAAGAGAATCACATCACTCCAGTACTGAAGTCTCTACACTGGCTTCCAGTGCCTCAAAGAATCGATTTCAAAATAATATTTTTCTGGTTTATAAATCACTAACGGTTCAGGGCCAAAATACATTTCTGATCTGCTACTACACTATGACCCACCCAGACCTCTCAGGTCGTCTTGGGCAGGTCTATTTCTTGTCGTCAGAGTCAGAACTAAACAGGGGAAAGCGTTCAGTTTTTATGCTCCACATATCTGGAACAAACTCCCAGAAAACTGCAGGTCCCCACAAAAACCCCTTTTTTTAAAAAAAAAAAAAAAATTATTTTTTAAGACACTTTTTAATTTTTTTTACCTTTCTTTAGTTGCCTTTAAATAACTGTTCATTTGTTATACTGAAGTTGCATTGATGACACTCGATAACTGCTCTTTAATGTTTAATTTCTTATACTGCACTAGAACTTTTCTCTCAGTTATTATACTGCACTTATTATACAACAATTGTATTATTCTTTTTTTTTTTGGTAGTGGTATTTTTGAACAGATAATGGTCATATTTCTGAGAATTTCTCCAACGTGAGTGTGACATAGATTAGAACTCAAAAACACGGGTGTGACAATAGATTATCCATACAAGGACCACGTCTGTGAACTGGTCAGATTTAGTCTGTGAACTAGGTCAATAAGAAGGACAACGTCGGGTGAACTTGCCAGATATTTCTGTGAACTTATGAAGAGACAGACTGTGAACTGTCCCGGATTTAGCAAGGTTTACCGAGATTAAACTAAGCTTTGTAGTGACGGCTACATCGTGAGTGAAAAGTAGAACTACTGCAATCTTGTAATGGGTAACGAAAACACCAAGTCACTTTGAGCCAAAAGGACCTGTGGTCAGAGAAATTATGGAGAAATATGGACCGGCAGATAACAGACATATGTCTATTATTACCTCTCCAACACAGGTGTGACAATAGATTATCCATACAAGGACCACGTCGGTGAGCTGGTCAGATTTAGTCAGTGAACTAGGTTAATAAGAACTGTGAACTGTCCCGGATTTAGCAAGGTACTGAGATTAAACTAAGCTTTATAGTGACGGCTACATCGTAGTGAAAAGTAGAACTACTGCAATCTTGTAATGGGTAACGAAAACACCAAGTCTTAATTTTTTTTTTTGTGTTTTTAATGTTTTTAAATTGTTTTTAATTGTTTTCTAACTGCTCTTTAATGTTTTTTGTAAAGCACTTTGAATTGCCCTGTTGCTGAAATGTGCTATACAAATAAAGCTGCCTTGCCTTGCCGCCCAGCCATCTTTGGACAAAGTACCCCTTCTGCCAGTCCAGTCATCTTCGGACCCCAGCCACCCCCACTAGCAAAAAAATAAGATTATTTAACACCTACTCCATTCGGAGTTCTGCCCCCTGTCCATGACATTGAGAAATGCGATTTACCAATAGTAAAAAACAAAACAACAAACTGTAAAGTTTTTTTAAGCATATTGCAGCATTACTGATTCATTTCCATGGCATACTGTAATGTAGCACAATCCATGCAATAAGTGCCCTTATTTTTGTTGTAATCTAGTCTTGGTTCATGCTAAAATGCTAAAATGTTAGCCTCGTGAGACCGTCCTGATCTCGCGAGCTCCCAGGTTTCCACCCTCGCGCAGATCAGTCTGGCATCTTAAGGTAGAGAAATTTGGAGCCGTTAGCCAACCGACCAGGCCAATCAGCATTGGTTTTGAGGCGGATTAGGTGGTGATAGACAGATGGTTTATCCAATCAGCTAACCAGTATTTTCAGACAGCGGTAGCCCTAATTCTGTTAGCGCCCGCTAATGCTTTTTTCTCTTGGATCCTTCTTCTGGAATATGGTCCGGAGAACCTGAAATGGTGCCTTTTATTCCTAAATTCTCGTTACACAAACGGCAAATATCCTTTACCAACATGTTGCTTGCATGCTGAGCTAACGAGCTATGCTTTGCCTGCAGCAGCAGGGGCGGGCTTGTGGTTGTATTTTCATACGCTTCGTGGATCTGATTGGTTGATTTGGCCCGTCTATCACCAACATAGGTGGTGATAGACAGATGGTTTATCCAATCAGCTAACCAGAATTTCCGCCCTTCCCAAAAGTTCTCCAACGGAAAGTTCCCGGATGGATATGCCGAGCAATTGCAAAGCAGTCAGGTTACTAAAATGTACCTCAAACACAAAAGTTATATTGTGATGCTGCCGGTTATTACAAAAGCGTTTTGTGTGTTTGTGTGTTTGCCGTGACAAAGTGTTACTGTTAGGAGAAAAATATCAGTGCTGTGGTAAAAGAGTTGCTCCTGCAATGTAATGTGTGTTATCAAGTGTTTTGGTTGCACTGGTGGATTTAGGATTGATTAATCAATAGATAGAATAATGGTTGTTAATTTCGATAAAAACTGTGCAGTTTTTAAGAAGTGACCTTAGGAAATGTGGGTTACCACTGGCAAAGAAAATTGTGATCAACTACATTCACTGCACCAAGATATTATCGACTGAGTAACATTTTTCTTCATCTTGGGGCAATTGAGAGGAAGGAAATGTTTCACATGTGTGACAGGGAGCTGATTTAATGCAGAGGGCAGAATCAGACTAATTCATCATTCTCTTGAAGAACTGACTGTATATGTGTTTCAATCATTGATTGCAAGTACATACCATACAACACTGCAGCAACTATGTCGCTTGTGAAAGCAATGTTGCCTTGTAGGTCGACACATCATTTCATAAACATTCACAGTCATTCATTGTTACTGAGTGATGTTAGTTCTTCAGCAGAGCAGATCTTCAGGGATCATTACCTTAAAGCTCACTATCTGCAAGTCTATAGATGTGATATTCTGACATGGTTAACATTTCAGGATATTAATCTGTTAGATTGTAAGGTCCTTTTATTGGTTTATTAAGCTCTTAATAGTCTTAGCCATAGTTATTTATCAGATTTGCAGTCTGTTTGTTTTAGTTGGTTTTATAATTGATTTAATTAGTTGTTTTTATTCTACTTTATTTATCTGTATCTAAGCTAACCTGCCTTTCTTAGTTATGCTATTATAATTCTAGACACTGCGGGAAGTTCCTTCCTTCCAATGACACACGAGCTGCTCTCTCATCTCTGTTTTCACTTGTTTCCTTTGTGTATGCATCCTGTCCCAGAACTGCTTGTTGGTAACCTAGCTCTGGGGAGTTTACTCCCCGAAATCCTTATGTTTGTTCTTTCCCTGCAATGCCGGCTCCGTCCTGCTCGCCCGCCGCGCATCCACACATGCCTCCTGCAGTGCCCGTTACATCCACGCAACACCCTGCTGTGATGTTCATACGCACAGAGTAGTCAGGATCGCGTCGGAGACTGCACTACTCAGTATGGACACGATGTGCCCTGCTATGACTTGAACTTCCATGACTACCTTGAAGTCACTGTTCCATTATCTTTAATGTGACATTATTTGCCACTCTTCATCACCCCTAACCGGCCCCGTCCGGGCACACCGCCACCAGTAGTCTGGGTCTGCCGAGAAAAATGTCTCGAGATAACTCTATTATGATGTGATACTATAAATAAAATTGAATTGTATTTTATGTGTGGGTGTGTGTGTTTGAGTATGTAAGAAAAAGTTTATAATATATAAAAGTATAGTCTGATTGATTGAGTCTGACTTAATCAACTTTTTTTTGTATGTCCTTCTCTGCCCATACAGCAACGTTGTCAATAATATCCTCTGTTGTCTTTTAGATCAATTAGAGAACTCTCTGAAAGACATTGTATGTGCTGTGGAAACTTTTCTAGAAGCTCAACAGGAATGGGAGGGTCTTAGCTACATACCTTTTTAGTTGTATTCTGTCTAGATACTCAGACAGTCAGCAGCAAGACATCATGGAGGTTACAGCTCTCTACTTCAGACAGTGTGAGTAATATAATATAATAGTTACATGTTATATCCTGTTATAGTTATTATCATATATATTTTCATATTTATGTTAAGTTGCCAAACACGTAAAATAACATGAAATTAAATACATGTAAGACAAATATATTTAAAATCTAAAATATATTTTATGTTGTTCTGATATATTATGCATATCAAAGCTTTTAATCTGGCTTACTCACAATAACTTATAATGTGTGTAAATTTCTTAACTTGTGTCACACTTTTTCTCATGCTCCGTCATGTCTTTTCTTTGTCATTGCCTGTCTTGTTGTTTTATTGTGTATTTATCTAATGTAAGATGACCTTGGGTGTTTTGAAGCCTCCAAATAAAATGTATTATTATTACAGTAATATAATTGCATTTTATTTATCATGGAAAATTACTAAATATAAAAGCTGTGGCGAGTAAAAACTAATTGAACAATATGATCATGTAATATAATAAAGTATTACATACATGCCTATTTTATTAATGATATTCAATGTTGGACATAAGGAGAGAAAATTAGGAAATTTAGAACCGAAACAAATTCCTACGTAAAAATATTACCTTCTTCAAGTGAAGACTAATCATGTAAAGAGATGGACAGCAAAGCAGGTACATGTTTATTATTGAACAAAAAAAATTGCTTGATATTAGAGAGGTTTGATTTTAGTTATATCTGAACTTGATATATAGCTATAGATATATTAGTCAATTCAATCAATCAATAAAAATACTAATAAGTCAATCCTTTAACAACCGGTGTGTTTGTTTTAAAACTACCTTAAAAGTATAGCTGAATATGACATTTATTTTCAAGAGTAAAGAAATCACAAGAGTACATATGTTAGGCATCACAGCACTTCGATGAAGGATGTAATACAACAGTGTTCCTCCAATCATGTGTATTTAGCTTTTCAAGAAACATACATACATCTGTATCTGGTATAAAGCTCTAATATTTGTATTTCTAGTGATGGATGTGTTGCTGCTACTTGCTGTACAAGTTCAGAACTGCAATGCTAAGAAAGCTGGTAAGTAGCAATTAGCATGTATAAACAAAATCATTTTTACAATTGTTTAATTTAATTAATTAATTACCAATTTATTTGCCTGTAAATTGCATAATAGGATTGCTTCATTCTTTATGTAAGCAGTAATTTGATCAAATAATACATTTGTCACCTGCTGTCAGTTAGAATGCATAAGTGTATCAACTAATTTTAATTATGAAGTACAGTATTAATAATTTTGTATGCATGTTCATTTTTTTAAGTAACAGGTTTGGTAAAATGCCTCTTCTGTAACTCCCTTTCTCTCTGTCACAGATGCAGCTTTTCCTCATATTACTCCCAACAAACTGCAGTTTTTGAATATGAATCCATCTCTGTGGGGTGTAGTGGGGAGTTGGATTACCCATCTGAATGGAGAGTGATGAGGAAGCTGAAAGAAGTTCCAACAAATACTACCCAATGGGAAACAACAGGAACCATTACCATTGAAATTGCCTTTACATCAGACAGTGGAGAATACTGGTGTGAAAATAAAGAGGGCGAAAACAAGCGCTCAACATTACCATCACTGGTATTTATCCACTACTAAAGAGAGATTTTAGATGCCAAAACATGCCCCTTTTATTTTTCAGAAAGGTCGGCATCTCAACAATACTACATTTTGAGGATATTTTGGGCATATGCAAGTAAATTCTGTCTGACATAACAGCTGCGGTTTAAAAAGAAGCTAAGTGATAAAGTCTAATGTATACACCTTGAAATATTGGCCTCTGAATGTGTTTTCTACATATGACCTGTGAAAATTGGCAAGAACATCCTCAAGAAACCCAGAAACCCTTGCAATCCAATGAGGAAAATTGTAATGATGTTTCTTTTGTTTAGCTGGTGATGTGATCCTTCAGAGTCCCACGGTTCCTGTGATTGAGGGGAGAAAGTGTGAGTCTGTCCTGCAGAAACAAAATGTCTGTCACCAACCTCCCAGCTGATTTCTATAAAGATGGCCTCCTCAGTTCAACTGGATATAAAGGAGACTTCAACATCAACAATGTTTCCAAGTCTGATGAAGGACTCTACAAGTGCAGCATCTCTGGAGCTGGAGAATCACCAGAGAGCTGGCTGTCTGTCAGAGGTGAGAACCAGTTTTTCAAAAATGTATCCGTTTGTTGAAAGATCAAGCTTGCAAGACCTCAAAATGAAATGATACTGTATATCTCAGTTGATTCCTTTCTGCCATTGATTAACACTCATTTTAGTTGTTCATGGCTGTTTATCTTTAATAACCATGTCATTCAAAATATTTATAATATTAACTGTTTAGGTGGTTCTGTGATGTTGGAGACTCCTGTCCTTCCTGTGATAGAGGAATATGCTGTGACAAGTTTTTTATACATTGTAGCTTTAAAGTTATATAATGGTAGAAGAATGGTGTTCAAATTCAAGAATGCCTATTATGCTTTTTTTGGGGATTATTCCCGTCTTTTAGTGTTTATTTTTTTGTGTATGATTACGATGTATAAAGTATAACGAAAACACATTACACTCCAAATGGAGCTTTCTCTCCCATAGAGCCGGAATTTTTGTCTCAACTGCCTACAAACACCTTGCCCACATTCCAAATTCCTCAATTTGTGATGCCATTTATCCAGAAAGCCAGCCCAGTGTTTCATTTTGTTGCCCATTGGTGGTCTATAAGTGTTTTTAAGAAGTGATTTAAAAGAAGTCACGGATTCAACAAGCATCTCTATATGATTCTATATAAATGAATTTGCCTCACCTTATGTATCCTATCAAGCACATAATGCATTGAAACACCTGTTTTCTCTGTCTTTGCAGCTTCACAGAGAGACTCATCCCTCCTCACATTGCTCCTGTCATATTTACCTCATCTTAAGGACTGTTTTCACCATTTTAATGGTGGCTCTGCTACTGCTGCTGCGGTGGGACTGCTGCACTCTGGGAAACTCAGTCACACAAAAGCAACTGATTCCCTCTAACTGTAAATGTGAAAGTAACTGCCAGATGGAACAAAGAGTAAACGACAGAGAATACCGCAGTACAGAGTTTAATGAATGACCTTGGTCAATAAGATAAAGTATTTTATGTACCATCATACTTCAATCTCTCCATCCTGTATGTGAGTAGATTAGAAGAGTACAATTAAGAAAAAAGTCATCTTATGTGCTTTTATGCTGTTTGTTTCTGCACAGTTTAGCTGCAAAAGTTTAGTACAGCTTTGAGCAACACAAACAAATGTGGCAGCCTTATTTAGATTGACTAGAAAAGGTTTCACAGTTCTGTTACCACTTGGTGTGGTTATTATCAGACTGACAAAGCAGAAAACGTTCATACAGCAACCACAGATGAACGCTTACTACTTTTCAAAAGGCCTGCTTTATATCTCGCTATAATTTTAAACATTACTGATGCTGGTGATAATTTAAGCTTCTTAGACACCCAAACACAAAAAAAAAGCTTGTAGAAAGCTGTTCTCACGAACCATGTACACATAAGCTATAAACTGGTTGGATGTTTGGGAATAAAAAACAAGGCTAAATGTAATTGTAAAGACCGCTAAACTTAAGTGTCATGTGACCCGTCCTTCCCCTGTGCCTTTGTTGGCGTGTCTCGAATTGGATGTCATATAAAGTATAAGTAAGTAAAGTTTATTTCTATAGCACATTTAAAAACAGCCCGTGCTGACCAAAGTGCGTATAGCACATTACCCACAATCTATCAAATTTCATGAATTGTGGGCATTTAGCTGGGATGCCCTTTTCCTCTGGTAACATTTTCATCACAGCTCAGCTGAGTCCAGCAAACACCATCATCTTCCAGGATGAATTGATTCATTTTGCAACATTTTTCAGGGCCGCGTCTACAGTTTACTGTATTTTACGGTTTGTTTTTAAAATAAAGAAATGACAATGGTAGCTATGATGCCTCGAAGAAAGGTTTATATTCTGCACAGCATTCACAATAAAAGGTTTATTCATTCATTTCTTTACAAAATATGGTTTATTTATTACCGCACACATACAACATTTTCAGTCAGGGTCTCAGTAAAAACATGACATTGACTGATTAATAAAAAGATTAAAATCACAAAATACAAAATTTAACCCAAGAGGCAAAAGTTATTTATCAAAACATCACAAAACTTAAAAGGCGACATGTTGAGCTATTATAAAAAGACAAAACCAATGTATATCAACTGTATATCAACAAAACCAATCTGTATATCAACAACATATTTCAATTGCATATTTCAGCTAAAAAACAACAACTGAAACTGTAATGATTTTATTATCCGTTGACTTGGAAGTGTTGGGAGGAAACCCTGCTGACCCCTACAACACTAGTCACTACACTTTGCATTAACCTACATCCTGGACTATACACCATTGCACATACTAGATATATATTTTGCACAGTATGCACTCAATCCATTCAGCCTCTATTTTCTTTCTTTTTCTAAACAGCTAATTTGTATATATGTATTTCTGTATTTGTTGTTTATTTCATCTCAATGTGCAATATGTTTGTTTATTAAGCACCAACCAACAAGGCAAATTCCTTGTGTTAATTACTTTTCCTTTTCTGTTTCTGAGTGAAGTGATTATGTGGGAGATTTTACAACCAAAATGTGTTATTTACTCTAATCTAAAGGACACAGAACAACTCAGTAAATACTGATATAATATATCATAAATTGTTGAGGATTATTTATTCACACATGCTGCACTTAGTCAGTTAAAGACGGCCTCTAATGAAATAAAATTGTCTGATATTTGCTTGGTCAGGACCCTTGGCATCACATTTTAACACTCTGGTTCCGGAACCCCTTTGTGTCATTTACGAACATGCAGGTTGAAACCACTTAATAAAATATCGTGGGTGAGGTTAAAATATGGACATTTAATTGACACCCGGGGGCACAAACCCGGTCTCATGGGTGAATTAACCTGTACAGCAGTGTTTTAGTAGCAGCAGGACAAGACGGGATGAGAAACCAAAAAACTGTAGGTACAGAGTCACAGTTTTGGGCATTTTTCATCCTTTAGGTCAGGGGTCTAAAACGTTTTTAAGCCAAGGACCCCTTAACTGGAAGAAAGATGGGGCAGGGACCCTCTACAACATATATTGTATAAAATGCTGCATATTAAACTGGGCCTACAATAAGCGCGTTGGGTGGCCCCTATACCTTTATACATACATTTTTGCATAGAATACTAAGCTATTAAAATAGTTGTTGGAATGATATTATAAATCTTACATAGACAAAGCATACATGTAGCACTGTGAATCCTTATGATTAACTATCGGTAGATGGCCTTTCTTCTGTTCTTTCTTCTGTTGCATCACTACTGAATAAATACAACTAAATAAATCACATCACAGCTCCCTGTTCTTTCTCATTTTCTTGTAACATTTCCTCATCCAAATTATTGATTTTTGGACTGACTGCGCACGAGCTGATCCATTTCTCCAGTTCCAAGTTGAGTTTCATAATCAACGTGCATGTTATCTGTGTATAAACAGGAGGGAAACTGTTTTAAAAAAAAGTTTAGAGACAGTACAAGGCAAAGGCCATGTCCTTTATAGAACCTACTCATTCATTATTTTATTCAAATGTTAGTTACTGATTACTTACTAAGTAAATCCAATTTCCAACATACAGCCTTTGTGCATTTGTTTCCAAAGAAGGAAAACTGCAGATATACAACAATGATACCAACAGCAAAACAAGACGGGGCCATAAATAAAACGCCTCTGACTGTTTTCTCTTTTGTACTAAAGTGTTAGTCTGCTTTTTGTCAAAGAAGTCAATGCCAAGATGTCACTCAGGTAAAACCGAAACGGGGTGAAGAACACAAACCATGTATATATTGGTAGATTATTTTCATTATAGAAATTGTTTTAGCAAAAGACAGACAAAGATAATTTTTGTTTACCACATTTCATCTATTCTTAAAATCGTTCTATTCTCAAACGGAATAGTTAAAAGGTTTGCGTTACCTGTACTTTGTGTTTGCGTCAAGTTTTATGGCTCAACATTTCCCCCCTCAGTGCACAGTACTGTACTGCAACTCATCTCCTCCATGGTGAAACTAAAGTAGCAACCACTGAGTTCAAATTAGGTGAAAGAATACATAAAATAGTGTGCCTATATCAAATCACTTGTTTCCAAAGCAGTAACAGGAGTATCCAGCTTTTCAGTGACTATAGTCATCGACGTACAACAGATACATATGCCTTCTATTGTACGATGGATTAGGTAAGAATCAGTAACATTGAAAGGGAGCAGAGAAGTCTACAGTAAACGCACAATAATTATTTTGTATGAACCCAAATAGATTTTAAGTGAGTGTAGTATATTTCATTGTGCAATATTTTTTATTATGTTTGTGTATATATCCCCAGGTCACTAGGAGCAGAGTCTGACTGGGACACAGTTACTCTGGTTTAAGTCCGTAATATTTTGACTTAAATGTCATATGGATGTATTATGTGTGGACTTTGTTTTAAATGTTATATTGTGTATTCTCATAATAAAATATAAAATATCCATAACTGTGTATACAATGATTGATTTTGAAATGAGTACAGCTGTATGATTGTTCAAAGTATTTCCAAAAAAATGAACAGATGTGGTTCTAAGCTCTCTCGCAGCATCAGCGTCTATTTTTATGAGCCTGACAGTTAAACCACATTTTTCTATCTTCCCTTTCTGTCCCTCACATCTGAAGTGGTTGTTTATAAGAACAGAACTGCTGTGGTTAAATACTGAAGCAGCTTGTAAAAATGTCACATATACGTATTAAATCATTAATATAATTAGAATTCACAAGCTACTGACCTGTATTATGGCATGTAAAAACCTTTGCTGCGTGTCTCCCACTTTCCTGTCTATCTGATAAAATAAAATAAAGCCCCAAAGATTTAATTTGGTCTGAAACAATTACAATATATAATTTAAACCCGCTTAACATCCTAAAATCACAGTACTGTAACTGTTAATGGGGTACTCAGTGATTTAGTATTTCTCTTCCTTAAAGAGACAGATGGTCGAAGTCAATACAGTAGAGGCCAAGCTATCCTGATTTTTAG
This sequence comes from Perca fluviatilis, assembly GCF_010015445.1. NCBI lineage: Eukaryota > Metazoa > Chordata > Actinopteri > Perciformes > Percidae > Perca > Perca fluviatilis. The sequence continues at coordinate 26,904,621 of NC_053125.1, read as the reverse complement.
TCCCGAGCGGCCTGTGTCGCTTCAAAAATGTTGCAGCGCCTACATTTATTATTGTTGTCTTTAGTTTAGTATGCTCCACTGTGTAATTTTATTTTTCTTATTATGCTAATATTGCAATACCTTGTCCCCCCAGATTGAACCCTGTGGCTTAGTATGTATAAAGATGTGCACTTATCTTATGAAACCAGAAGTAGTGGTTTGAACGTATTGCGCTGACTTTAGGCAGAACGATGAATAAGCAGCAGCGGTCCGCATTTTTTAAGACCGCACACTAGGTGTTGTTAGACATCTCACATGCCATATCTAAGAATAGCTTTAACTTGTCAGGGTTAAAAGGCAAGGTGAAGCCAACTGTATAAAATGTGGTGGTTTAAGATACTCTTTGGTCAGACTCTGAACCACTGTCCAGGGGGTACAGAGGGTTGTGGCTAAAAGAGATTAAGCTCTAGCATTTAGCCATGAAAACCAACAACAGCTCCAAACTGATTAGTTAAGTTTAGGAAAAAGATTGTGGTTTTGGATTAAAACACCCCCAAGGAACAAACAAATACGCATTTCCTGGATGAAAGTATTAAATTATGATATTGTATAACATTTTTACAGTCTGTGGTTTGACCCTTTTAAAACTCTTGTGCCCAAATGAGAGAAAATCCCTGCAGCCAGATTCCACATCTTGTAATATGTATGTACAGAAAGAAAATATAAAACACTTTACAGCAATACCATGTGTTATGGCCAGAAGAGGGTTTTTGATAACAGGGAGTTAAGAGCAGATATTAAAACATGGCCACTCTAGGTTCAGCAGTAGCTTACTTCTGTGTCAAGAGCATCCATTGGCCACACAGGAAGGGGAGGTTCTCACCTACATTACTTGTCAGCTGTTTTCAGTCTGATGTTCAGACAGTCAGCAGGAAGACAGCATGGATGCGCACGCTCTCTGCATCAGACTGTGTGATTACTAAGTACATCATTTGAAATTTAGCAACAATACAAGTTTAAAGGCTGTATTATTTATTACTTAAAGAGTTTGAATTACGTTGAGATATATATATATGAATAATTGTTTTACATACTTACAGACATCAAAATTCCAAATATAGACATCTCTGTCTGATACTCAGTTCTCTTTTTCGTCCCTCCAGTGATGCTTCTGGTTGCACAAGTTGACCTTAATTATTCTCAGGGAAGTGGTAAGGTGCAGTCAGTCAATCTATACTGACACAAAAATATGCCTTTTAATGTATTATAACATGGCCCTCTGGCTTAATTTCCAAGCAAAGTTTAGTCTTTCAACTTTATTATTTTAACAATATTTTTTATGCCGAGGGTGAGAATATCTTGCCAAAATATTATTAGAGTATTATGAGTTAATATAATCCATCCTCTGTATCTCTGTCTTAGAAGCTGTGATTGTTCGAACCAAACTGCAGTTCTTTGAATACAGCTCCATCTCTATTAACTGTGAGGGTTTTAACACCACGACTGGGTGGACTGTCATGAGAATGATCAAGGGAACGGGAAAGGTCAGCGAGTGTGTCAGTACCTGGGTGACAACACCAGCATCCGTCTGCGCCATCAAACCCGTTTATTCAACAGACAGTGGAGAGTACTGGTGTGAGACTGGAGAAGAGAGAAGCAACACTGTCAATATCACTATCACCGGTAATGGACATATTTATTTAAAAAAATAAAAATTGTTGATAACCCATTAACACCAAAATACGTGTATTTCATTTTGTAAAATTTCTGAGATGCAGTAAAGTTGAATTAAAAGTTTGTGAAAATAAATTCCATTGTTGTTATGTTGCGGAAGATTAGAAGTATACATAGTTTGTAGTAAATAATAATAGTGCCTTTCAGGAACATGACATACTGAAGCCTGTCTCGGGTTTTGCTGGGACAAGACCAAGAAAGGGCTCCATTGCACTTCAAACAGGAGGTGATAAAAGCATGAATTAGAGTTTTTTTAACTTTACTAAAAGTAAAGGGCGCCAAACAACCAAAACCTCCCAAAAAATGAAATTAAAATAATAAAACATGCAGTAGAAATTACAAAAAAACCTATGATTTGGGTGTGCGTAAATAACATGACTTATTCTTTTTAAAAACACTTTGGTTTCTTTACTTATTGTAGCTCTTGTTACTGTAAAGCATCTGCTAATGGTGTGTTTGAAATACTTTATTAACATTTTTTACACAGTTTATTCCTGTGCAAACATCCACACAGCACCTTAAAGCAACACTAGAGAACTTTTCTCCTGCGGGCCCCCTACAGGTATTTATTTTGTTATTTAATCCTTTTTTTTTCTAGCTGGGGGTGTGATCCTGGAGAGTCCTGTTCTCCGGTGATGGAGGAAAGCTGTGACTCTGCACTGTAGAGCGCAGAGTCACAGAAGATGTCCTCCTCGGTCCTCTTCGCAGAGTTCTATAAAGATGACCTCCCCATCGGCACCAGCTCCACAGGAGAGATGACCATCCGTGCTGTTTCTAAATTTAACGAAGGACTTTACAAGTGCAGCATCTCTGAGTTTGGAGAGTCACTGCGGAGCTGGCTGGCTGTCAGAGGTGAGAAATAACAGGGGTTAACATAACTCGTCAGTTAGTTGTGTCCAGTGTTAAATCCAAGTGTGGTGAAAAGGGTTTTAGCCATTATGCGCCCCACTAATGGGATCTGCTCCTCTTGAAACTAAGACATGACCCAACTGTAGCCGGTTTAAAAACTAAGTTAGTGTCAGTGTGTAGTTTATGGGTATTTTATTTGTTTGTTAAACTTCTCTGCACCGTTATAAAATGCTTTACTTGTATTTATCTCATTGTATCCTTTTGTGTGTTGGTGTTTTGCATGTGAAACACTTTAAATGGCCTCTGTGTATGATGATAGTATTAATAATAATACATTCATTTATATAGCACCTTTAAAAACAATAGTTCACAAAGTGCTTTTACAGAGGAAACAAAATCACATACAAATCACTACCCAAATGTACACATCATTTTAATAGTGAAAAAGGAAAGATGGGGCAGCTTTAAAGGACAGAAAAAAATGATAAAATGAAATTAACAGGTGAAATGGAAAAAAAAATGACGATAAAAGCATGACATCACACAAAAGCAAGTCTATAAAAGTGTGTTTTTAAGAAGTGATTTAAAAGAAGTCACTGATTCAGCAAGCATTTCTATAAGATGCTATATAAATGAATTTGCCCCACCTTATGTACTTTAACAAGCACATCATGCATTGAAACTCCTGTTTTCTCTGTCTTTGCAGCGCTTCACAGAGAGACTCATCCCTCCTCACATTGCTCCTGTCATATTTACCTCATCTTAAGGACTATTTTCACCATTTTAATGGTGGCTCTGCTGCTGCTGGGACTGCTGCACTCTGGGAAACTCAGTCACACAAAAGCAACTGATTCCCTCTAACTGTAAATGTGAAGGTTAACTGCCAGACAGAACAAACAAAGAGTAAACAACAGAGAATACTGAGTACAGAGTTTAATGAATGAGTTTGGTCAATAAGATAAAGTATTACATGTACCATCATACTTCAATCAATTATCTCCATCCTATGTGAGGAGATTTGAAAAGTACAATTAAGAATCATATCATCATGTGCTTTTTTAGGCTGTTTGTTGAACAGATTAGCTGCAAACATTTTAGTAAAACTTTCAGCAACACAAACAAATGTGGCAGCCTTCATTGGATGGACTAGGAAAAGGTTTCACAGTTCTGTTACCAGTTGGTGTGGTTATTAGCCGACTATCAGACTATCAAAAGAAAACGTTCAGTAACCACAGATGAACGCTTGACTATTTTTGAAAGGCCTGTGTTATATCTTATTCTACATTTAATTTTAGATACTACTGATGCTGGTGATAATTTAAGCTTCTTAGACACAAACCACACAAAAGAGACAGCATGTAGAAAGCTGTTCTCATGAACCATTGATACATATAGCTACAAAATGTAAGCTCCACATAGGGGAAAGTCGGGTGGATGTTGGGCCCAATGGTAAGCACAGCAAGAAGGTTCTGGGTTGGAATCCAGGTCTTTCGGGGCCTTTCTGTGTGGAGTTTGTCTGTTCTTCCCATGTTTGAGTGGGTTTCCTCCGGGTGCTCTGGTTTCCCCACCATCAAAAAACATAGACTAGGTTCTCCAGTCAGTGCCCTTGATCAAGGCACTGGCTCAGATCTGGAGTTGGTCCCCGGCGCTGTAAATGGCTACCCACTGCGCCCTTGAGGGATGGGTTAAATGCAGAGAGATGTATTCTGCTACATGTATGTGTATGTGACAATAAAGTACCTTTAATAAAACACAGGGCTTTAAGGCATGGAAGTGGCGTTCATCTCCCGGAAGACGTTTAGCCGGAAAAACAACAATAACATTCACCCAGGAAACCAGTGTTCCTGTACTAGTTAAGAGGACTGTTTTTTAAACCAAAGCACAATCTTTTTCCTAATGTTAACTAGTCATTTGCGTGCCTAAACATAACTGTTTTTGCTGTATGACAGTCACCTTTTGTCGACTAAACAGTTCACGCTGCTCCGCACTCAGGTTTTAAAATCGTTCTTTTTCTCAGCTAAGTTTAGATTTTTTCATAATAATGGAAATAATGGTGTTGCAGCAGCATTATTATATCAGACACACGCCACAGAGTATTAATTTAATTTAATAAAATTAATGGTAAATGTAATGGTAAAGACCACTAAACTTAACTGTCATGTGACCAGTCATTGTGCAAAAGTTTTCGTACCATATCATGAGTTAGGCTTCAGTTTTGTTTTTCAAGACGTCTCCCACTCATACATGACCCTCCCTAGTCTTTTGGTCTATGGTGGCTGGTTTTTTTTCTGACATATTAAAGTTTCTTTCAGTACAATAGCTTTCTCAATTTGCCTCTTTGTGTATCGACACATACACTATTTGTCCTACCTATGCCTATATAAATTTCTGCATGTATTTAATTTTTCGGGTTTGCTGTGTTTGTATTCCTGCCATTCTATCAAATTGTATGAATTGTGGGCATTTAGCTGGGATGCCCTTTTCCTCTGGTAACATTTTCATCACAGCTCAGCTGAGTCCAGCAAACACCATCATCTTCCAGGATGAATTGATTCATTTTGCAACATGTTTCAGGGTCTGCAGTTTACTGGATTTAACTGGGTTTTTTAATCAAGAAACGACATTGGTAGCTGCGATGCCTTGAAGAAAGGTTTATGTTCTGCGCAGTATACAAAAAAGGTTTATTCATTCATTTCTTCACAAAATATGGTTTATTTTTAATTGCCATACAACATACAACATATTCAGTCAGGGTCTCAGTAAAACATGACATTGACTGATGAATAAAAGATGAAACACAAAATACAAAATTTAACCCAAGAGGCAAAAGTTATTTATCAAAACATCAAAAAGCGCAACATATTAAACTAAAGAAAAAAAACCAATCTGTATTCAAGTATATCAATAAAAAACAAAAAAACAACTGTATATCAACAACATATCATCTCAATTGCATTTTTCAGCTAAAAACATAAACGCAACTGAATCTGTAATGATTTTATTTTCCGTTCATTTGGAAGTATTGGGAGGAAGCTCTGCTGACCCCTACACCCCTAGTCACTACACCTTGCATTAACCTACATCCTGGACTATACACCTGCCCATTTCACATACTAGATATATTTTTTTGCACAGTATGCACTCAATCCATTCAGCCTATATTTTCTTTCTTTTTCTAAACCGCTATTTTGTATACATTCGTTTCTGTATTTATTGTTTATTTTTATCAATCAATATGTTTGTTTATTAAGCACCAACCACCAAGGCACATTCCATGTTACTGACGTTTCTTATTCTGACTCTGATCGAGTGATTATGTGGCAGATCAGTCAGTAGCTTTTCTCCCTATTTAATCTTTGAGCATATTTTACCACTAAAAGGTGTTATTTACTCTAATCTGAAGGAAACAGAACAACTCAGTAAATACTGATATAATATACCATAAATTGTTCAGGATTATTTATTCACACTTACGCACGTAGTCAGTTAAAGACAGCCTCACATGAAATAAAATTGTCAAATATTTGCTTGGTCAGGACCCTTGGAGTCACATTTTGACACTCTGGTTCCAGAACCCCTTGGTGTCATTTATGAACATGCAGGGTAAAACCACTTAGGGGTTGGAAAATATCGTGGGGGGGTTAAAAGATGGACATTTGCGTACATACATGGGGGCACAAACCCGGTGTCCTGGGTGAAGTTACCTGTACGGTGTGTTAGTGTTGCAGCAGGGCAAGAGTGGAATGGGAAACCAAAACATTGTAGATACAGACTAGAGGCGGATCGGGCCGCATTTTTCTGTTCACCCCCGCCCCGTTCAACAGTGCAGTAACCGACCCCAAGCCCGACAGGCATTAAGATATTTCTGTCCGGCCCTACACAATTAAAATCAAATTTTTTTCTCATACTAATGACACGTACGCTTTTGTTTGTGTGGAAAGCCCCGCTTTATTAAGCAAATGTAGGAAGGCATTCGGAAATGTCAAAAGATGCAACAAGCGCACGTTAATTAGCTGTTGAAATGTTCAATGTGTTAACCTTTTGCTGCTTGCTTCGTTTCCGACCGTGGTCAGAAAACCAGGGGAGACTATTTACTCCAGGGCCTACGTTTTAAAATTAATAATATCAGGGTTAAAAATCTCGCTTTAACAGCAAATTCCATAGTGTAAAATATGCAGTGTCAAAGTACATGGACTCTTACAGAGTTATTACAACAACAGCTGGAGTAAGATACCGCCCAGTGTTGGTGAAAAGTACGTAGTTAAAAGACGCAGTGTCAGACGTATCTGGAAAGCTCCGCACCACCTACAACTCTTCTCAAACGGACCACACATTTTCACGGCGCCATTTTTCTTCATGTGGAACGACTGCAGGTAAGTTTCTCCTAAGTGACTATACACACATTATTTGGCATTTCCTACAGAAGCAGCATTTAAGAATTACTTTATGTCTTCAAATGTCGAATTTTAAAAAGGCTAGCGTTAACATGTGTTAAGTTGTGACCGACTCGTGTCCAGTCCATGTGCCAGCAGTATTAAGCTAATGTTAATTAACATTAACTGGCGAACATAACGTTCAAACTAGACAATGTCAGCCAGATTTATTGTAAATTATGTTAATACAATGCGGAAGGGGATTACTTCTCTTAAACTGTTTAAAATTGATATACTGGAATATTCCTAAAATGATAGGACATTTTAAGTTCTCAGGTTTTTTGAACTGGTCCATTTTAGTATGTCTAAATTTCTTCTGTGATGCCCTTTGTAACTACACTTTAATTGTGGATGCATTGCTTAATATATAGTTACGATGCCACAAAAAGCCATTTTAATCACTTAATAGTGTTTGTTTAAAACCTATTTTATAGGGTAAGGTAGTTGTACACTGTGAAATTATTATATAAATAATGATTTACTTTTGTTTATACAAGCTTTTATCCCTGTTTTTTCTAGCATTTGCAAAGTTTGGTGTCCCAGCTGTAACAGAAGGTGTGAAAGTTGTTGACAGTTCAGGGACTGAATTGGATGATGATGTTTTTGAGGATATTATAAAGGATCCCTCAACTGGGGTGCTAACAATCAACTATGACTCAGGTTTGTTTCAGTTAATTAATTAATGGATAAGTTATTTCTTTGTTTTATGGAGGTCATGGTGTCTATTAAATAAGTGTCTTAGATTATGAGGGAACTATATATATATTTTTTCTTCTTTCTGCTTCTCAAATCATGGTTAGAATCTGTCTCCATGGTGGCCTCTTCTGAGCAGTTCCAACCATCATCCCTTGACACCTTGGACTCTGAGGATACAGTCATCATTTCAGATAGCCCCTCCAGAAAACGCCAGAGGCTGGATACAGAAGCCAAGCAAGTAAGACAATTATGACATTTTAAATTCTGTTTTTGAATCAGTGAATGAGAAGTTGTTCTCAAACAGTTTACCTGGATAAATAAAGGTTAAATAAATAAAAAGTTCTCAGAATTAAAATTACATTAATATACATTGTAAATTACATGTTTTCAGTCATGATTAGGGATGTCCCGATCAAGTTTTTTTACAACCCTATCCGATTAATTTTATAAGTATCTGCTGATATCGAGTCCTGAGCAGATACTTTTATTTATTTATTGATAATATAGTGCACACTGAGTACATTAAAGTTATTGTCGCTGTCTGGAGGAGTTTCTTACCATTATTGGCTTTATCATTGGACTTTTGTAGCACTTGCAATCTTTGAGATTGGATCGGGACATCCTTTGACATCATATTAGTTTATTTCCAGTGGATATAACATGCTGAATTGTTATGCATTTTGTTTTAAGTTGGTGGAATCAGCTCTTACCAACAAAACTGGTGGGGAACGTATAATAAATGAATACAAACGAACCAAGTCCTTGACGGATGAAACGAGACGTAAAATGGTGAACATGCTGGCAGCTGACATGACAGAAAAAGAATGGGTAATTTGATAAAATAGTCCTTGTGTTCTCAATATGTAAATCTAAATCTGAATCTAAGTGAATATGACTGCACAATCCTTTCTTCATCAATTTTGCAGTACATCTCCACCCAGACAGGTGAAAGAAATGTATGCCAAAGGAATAGTGACCTTATTCCCGTACCTCGGGTGAGTTGCACACAATAATAGTTGTAATGTTAAATGCTATTGGAAGTTTTTGAATCCTACCAGACCATGTTGTTTTCAATGAAGTATCCATTTTTGTTATCCTTTCATCCTTCAAGGAGCATTATTATGATGGCAAGAGTGGAACTGGGTAATTTGGCCTGGGGGATTAAAACTATTCAGAGAGGCACCACTAAAGAGAGGCGATCATCATTTTGGAGGTAATACCGGAAAATATATGGAATAAAACAGTTGCTAGCTCAATAATTGCATTTGTTGCACAATGTTTCTTAGTCAGATAATATAATGTGAAATCTTCCTTCAGTTCTGCTAGCTCCCTCCTTCTTAGCAATTAAAAAAAAAAAATGCATCAGAGACCTACAAAACGACTGTGACTTTAAGGGTGTTGCCATGACACTGACTGGTGGAGTGATAAACTGGCCTTGCAAACCTTAGGGTGATTTAAAGCAGTATATGGCATTTTGATACATTTTCAACCCACAAACTGCAGATTTTCATAAATTGTGAAGAAATAATGTCAATGGTGTACAGTGGTTTACCTCCTTTAAAAGTTAGCCAGGCACTAAAACGTTTGAAATGATTGAAATTGTCCTGTGTTGTGTAGAATCAGCCAAAGGATCATCTGGTGAAGACATGTCTGGAGGACCAACTGTCAGATCAGAATCCCAGTTTGTTCCAGAGACTGCCCTGACTGAAGATGAGTGCAATGAAGCAATCTCACTGATGAAACATTCTGCTGATGCAGACATAATCAAGAAGAAAATGAAACTGACGTTTGTGTATCGCCGCAACATGATCCTCGACCCCCAGCAGTCAAGCAACATACTGTCTGAGTTTCCACGTTTTAAAGACGTCAAAAGCTTGGTAATTATGTTATTTTGAAAATGCTATGACAAGTGAATTGTTTTGTAAGACATTGTAGTGATACCCAATAACTAGCACCCAATACATTTTGATTGGCTGTCAAATAACTGAAATTGTCACCAACACCACCCAACTCCAGGTTGAACAGGATTTTGTTCTAATGGTCAGAGAGGATACCTCAAGCAAGCTTCTGGAAAGGGGCCGGTCGCCGTTCAAGAAAAAGATCATCAAACAATGCAGAAAGCTTCCATCCACAAGTGAGCTTGAAGAACTCTTGCTGGCAGCTGATCCTCCTGAGGATGGCACTGAATTGGATGTTGACTTTGGTAAACTGCTTGTGTGCCTACCTTGTGTTTTGTATTGCAATAAATATATCAACATTATGTGTAAATATTTACATATCAACATAATACTACAGAAGCTAGCTCTGTGAAAGATTTACGAGGACGTTCTGTAGCAGTATATTGAACAAAACGTTTGAGGTTTGACTCAGCCCTGTGGATGTTTTAGTTGTAGAACATCTTGTGATATAGAACTGCTGTCTGTCTGGGGGGTCATATGGAAAGAAAACAACATAACTGAAGTGTGTTAACATTGAACTTGTGTTGTTACAGGTTGGGACAGTGATGATCTGTCATCGGTTTTACTGCTGCTTCACCTGATTCCACCCTCTGCTCAGGGTCGGAAGAGACCAGGAAAGGTTTCCACATCCCAAGCAGAGAAACATCTTGTGGTATTCAAGAAGGTTTGTATTTTTTCTGATTTCTGGTATGAACACCTAATATTAGGGTACAAGTATTCATTCAATATTCATATTCAATACTAGTAGTGTATTGGCTCTTTCTGCATATTCTACAACTACTTGGCCATTAACTAGAGTTTTCCCTCATTTGTCTTCGCAGACTGGAACAAACATTCAAGAGCATCTCAATGCCATCACTACTAGCACTCAGCCCTATCTCCTGGCTGTTAGAGTTAAGAAGAATGCAATCCACCAGTTCTTCATCATTCTCGACAAGAATGCCATACCTTGCAGGTCAACCTCTTCTCTTGCTTTTGACGATCTATTTAAGGCACATTTTGTGTTTGGCACATGCTACGACACCATGCTCCACAACATGTACACTTTCGTTCAAACCACGTGTACAACATCGATGCTGGCAAGGTCAAGGAGAGTCCTTGTGTTGCTGAAGTCAGGGCGAGGTTACTTCATTAGTGCTTGAAGTTTCTCCTTTGAACATGAAGTGTTTTGTTTGTCAGGCTGAGTTATCTAGTTCAAATATGCTTGTTAGGCATTTACGATTAGTTCACGGTTACTTACCTGGAAAAAATCTCAGCTTTAAATGTGCTCAGACTGGATGTGGCTGTGTGTTTGACACATTTTCTGGTTTAAGGAAACATTTAAACACAAAACACACTGAGTATATTGACCAACAGGTTGACCCTGATATTTATTTAAGCAGAATTGAGAGGCAGTGACCACTAATGTAGAGCGACAGCTACAATGTCCCGGACAGTTAATGAACAACATGAGGTAGCCATATCTAATCTGTTGGAAAAGTCCAACAGGAGCACTCTAGATATGTGTGCTTCTGCTGCTGCACAACTAAAAGCAGCTGGATTAAGTCAATCTACTGTAAATAGTTTTGTTTCCTCCATGAAAGAAGTGTTTTTGAGATTCATAGTCAAGTTAAAGATGCAGCTTTGCAGTGCTTATCTCCACCAGACACAGAAAATAAGAACAGAATAGAACAATCTTTGGAAAAGTTGGAAAACCCCTTCACACCCTTAAATTTGGAAGCTAAACGAAATAAACACTTCAAAGAGAAATGGGGAATCGTAGAACCTGTTGAAAAGGTGCTTGGCACAAGATTTAACAGCAGAAGAAACAAAACAACTGGGACATACGGATCAGGTCGTTGTAACTGACACATTTGCATATATTCCTATTTTAGAAACACTAAAGGCAATTTTTCAAAACCCAGAACTTGCAGACATGTTCAAGCCCAGGCACATGCCCAAGAAAGGTGTGTATGCAGACTTGAGAGATGCCGCCTATTTTAAAAAAGTCCCTTATTCTTTATAGAAAAAGATGCATTACAGATACAGCTATTTTATGACGACTTTGAAACAGCAAACCCCTTGGGGTCTAAAAGTATACACAAATTAGGTGCTATATATTTTACATTAAGGAATTTTCCCCCAATCTTTAATTCATCATTGATAAATATTCATTTGTGTGCTCTTTTCCATGCACAGGACATCAAGCATTATGGTTTTAATTTGATACTTGAGCCACTTGTCAGTGATCTTAAAGTACTTGAGACAGAGGGACTTAAAGTTTCCCAGATTGAAAGATTTGATTCACGGTACCATAGTTCAGGTCAATGGTGATAATCTTGGGTTGCATGGTTTGTTTGGGGGACGGGTATTGTTGTCATTTCTGTCTCCTTGAGACAGTTTTCAAACTGTTCTGTGAAGATGATCCAGAAGTTGTAACTACGAACTATCGAGATGCACAAACTGCACTTTCAAACTTTACAAACAGATCCTACACTACCTCATATATATGGTGTCAAGTGCATTTGTCTGTTGAATTCACTACAGTATTTTAATACAGCCAACAATTTTTCTGTAGATATAATGCACGATATTTTAGAAGGAGTTTCTCAGTTTGAAGTCAAACTTGTCCTGCAGTACATTAAGGAAAACTAAATGCTGAACAACTGACAAGTAGAATACATGCTTTTGACTATGGTTACAATCAGCAGCGAAACCGTCCACCTAGAGTAAAGTTGATTGATGGAAGTAATGATTTGGGGTTGAATGCTATACAGTCTTGGTGCTTATTAACGTAATATGCCTTTGCTATTTGGTGATTTAATACAGTCAGATGACCAGCACTGGCATCTTCTACTTTTGCTTCTACACAGGGCTAGATTTACTAACCCTAGCGCAGTTTGCGCTTGGCCCGTTCGTTGCGTAGTTCGGTAATAGCGCCGCTATGCTTCCACATTTTGCGTAGTATTTATCAACCCTGACACCCATCAGGCAATCAGCGCGTCTTTCTCCGCCCACTATACCGTAGAATTGCGCTGTAGCAAAGCGTACTTGTGCTATGATATGGCTGAGTGCAGACTGCGATATTCCCACTGCTGATGCAATGGCTGTTTGAAATGATCCTGATGCCAATATTTGTAATGTAGGGAGGAGTTTAACAACTGCTGGAATGGGATGTGAACGCTGAGTGGGAGATTCAATTTCATCTTTGATTTCTTCCAGTAACTCTAATATTGCATGGCTGCTTGATCCGTAACGCTAAATGATGTTGTGTTCACTGACAAAGTGTGATTCTTGTGTTTAAAATATTTTCAGCCTCGCCTATGTCTTCGTCTTGCTCAAATTACTGTTGCCATTTCACCAGCGGCATAAAGGTCTACGAGGAAACTCGATTACGGCTGGTTTAGACCTGCTTTTAAGAGGCGGAGAATTTCCCCGCAGAATAGAGGCACGCTCTTACTGACAATCTTTGTAAATACCCACGAATATATAATTAAGGTGCACTTTCGCTTATCCTCCCACCTTTTGGGTGGAACTCCCACTTTCCCCACGACCCTCCCACAAACGCATATTGAAAGCGCAACTTGTCTCTTCTCGCTCATGTGGCAGACAATCTGCGATTTTTACCAAGTCGCCCTGTTTGTAAATAGCCCGCGCCGGTTACGTCCGTCTTTTGCGACCATTTAGCGCCTGGAAACAGGCGTAAACGGCATGATAAATCTAGCCCACATTGTTAACATTGTATTTTCACCAGTCCTTACAGAAGGCATGACCATTTACCTCAAACATTTAATCATTGATCATCATCAACTCTTCAAGCAGTTGTTTCCTGCAATCAATCTCTTACCAAAACATCACTTGATGATTCATTACCCTCGTAATATAAAAACATCGGCCCAGTTCTGCGCATGTGGTGCATGCGTTATGGAGCTAAACAGACTTTTTCAAGAAGCAATTAAAAAGCTTTAAAAATGTAACAAAAACATTAGCAAAAAGCACCAAAGTTGTATGGCAATGTATCGAGAGTCCTTTAGTAAGGAAAGATTAACTTTAGGTTCAGGGAAGATGGTGCACGCTTTAGTGAGCTCAAAGAAGGTCCCGAATTGCTTTCAAATTTGGGGGCTTTATTGTCTACCAGTGTGTTTTCTGCGAAGTGGATAAAACATCATGGTACAGAGTACAGCCGTGACTTCATTATCTGTACTGAGGTAGCATTTGAGATGCCTGTATTTTGTAAAATCAAAATTATTGCTGTGAAAGATGACTGTGTATTGCTCTGTGGAAAACTGATGGAAACAATGTGTTTTGATCACCATTACTATGCCTTTAAGGTCAGGATGCATCCAGACAGGGTTCAAAAGGTGATCAACATTAAAGAACTGTGTTACTTTAAACCTTTTGATGTTCAAATGAAGTATGGAACAACAGATTCCTCCTTGTATGTTGTTCACTATTGCCATTTTATGGAGACCTAAGGTCAATGTTTTTAAAAAGGGATTTGTGTTAATAAAAATGTGAAATGCATTATTTTGTGGTAAGTTGTGATTTTTACTCACTTAATAGTGTATTTGGTATAATTTGACACTAAAGAAGTGTAATATGTATACTGCTGAGATTTATTTCCGTGACACTATGCAGTGTTAGAATTTGACTCTATTTGAGCTTGTTTTTCACTGCAAGATAGTCAATTATCAACATAATAGTGTGTAACATCAACACTTATCAGAGTTATTTTACCCTTGAGTGTCAACTTTAAATAACTCCATGCAGTGTTAAACTGGACTGGAATCAAACTCAATCAGAGTTGATTTGTTATTGTAGAAGAGTAAATGATTAACTTCAAGGGTAATATGTACACTCTCCAGTGTTATTTAACCTTTAGTGTAAAATTAAAATAACACTATTCAGTGTAAAAGAGTGTTAAATCTTTACTCTATTTAGAGTTAATTTAATTATAAAATTTTAACACTATGAAAAGAGTCACTTTAACACTAATTCAGGGTGGGACCAAATACACTCAGGAATAGTGTTAAATTTAACTTCTTAAGTGTTACTTTAACTCTTCAAAATTTACTGTGTAGTGAGCAAAGGGAATGAACTTGGCTTTCAGTCTGGGGTTTATTTCGGACACCCGCACACTGTGTACAAAACTTAAACTTATTCCACCAACTGTGCTCCGGTTGCATCTACACGTCTGCTTCCTTTTTCTCTATTACTCTTCTGCCCACTTTCCCACACACACACACACACACACACATGCACTGACCTCTCTTAAAGCCGCAGCACCATTTTAAAACCAACGCCTTATCGCTGATATGAAGGAACCCCGCCCAAACCCGAACATCATTTCTAAATAGCTGTCCGAACCAGGCCCGGCCCAGGTACAATTTGAGACATGGTTTTTTGGCAAATGTTGCATTTTCACACCAGTGAGTAACATTTTTCAGCTTCTTTTTACTAAAACATTAAACATTTGATATTTTTATCCATCTTGTGTGAGTACATTAATAACAATTAAGAGACAATCATTGCTGCAATATTAATGTATCCCCTCCTGCAATGTCATCCATCTAATTTTGATGTTTTTTAACTTTGTATTACTTCAGATAAAGGACCAAATCTCTGTTGACGTGTCTTCTGCTTGTTGCAGAGTTTTATCTGCAATAACAATTCAGTACAGCTTTGAGCAACACAAACAAATGTGACAGCCTTCATTAGATGGACTAGAAAATGTTCATTTATTTCTTTTAAGAAAAGGGTCAGTACAGTTATCAAAAAACATCTGTATTTCTAGGCTATGAAACATCAATGACTGCAAAAAAAAATACTTTCTGGTTTTAGGAGTGTTAGGAGAAACTGCTGTTGGGCTGATTGTGGGATGACTGTTAATGTCTAATCTGAAGTAAACACAATAGAACAATCAGTACATTGGGACAAAAGATCAAATCTGGGTGAAATTAAATTAAAATATGCCTACTATAAATTTGTATTTAAACTTTAACCATTAATAAAACAATTGGTGATGCTGATATAATCTATCATACATTTTCAGGATTATGTAATCACACATTTTGTACAAAGTATTATTTATGTCAGTGAAGTACAACCTAACATGAATTTTACAGCAAATACAGCTAAAGAATATTATAGTACAATCTATTAAAAATGCAACATTATGCAAGACAATGAGAAAAAATAATTTCTATAAAACAAAGACACAAAGTGAAATTCAAGTTAATGCAGCAACCTGCTACATTCATTTTCATGATGTCAAATTCTTTAGTGACTTGACCTGGAGGAAGTGAGCAAAGAATAAACTGACCAAAGTTCAATGTGGTCACATCTGGTTTTGGAATGATCCGGTAGATGACAACACTGTGGATCTAATATGAATACATCATTTTTCATTTATCATCATCATTTGAGGATGGATTATTTTTCCTCTTCTCTCTCTTGCTGCTCTAACTGAATTTTGGTCTCTTCTCTCTCCATCTCTTTCAGGTGTTCATTTATTTTCTTCTTATCTCTCTCTTGTTTCTCTTTCCTTTCTGTCATTATAGTAATCATCTGCTCTGCTGTCTCCTGTAACTTTCCTGTGTTCCTTAACAGTTCATCATGTTTTATCTTTCTCCTGTCCAGATCCTCTCCTGGTCTTTACCGCTTTTCCATTTTTTTACCTGTGTCTGTTTTGGGGAGCTTCTTCAGCTTCTTGTTGTTGTTCTCTATCTGTGTCTTGTCCTCATCCAGTAGTGAGTTGAGTTTCTCTCTCTGGTTCATCAATATTGTAATCACCTGTTGTACATGTTTCAAATCGCCCTCATTCTTCTGTGATTCCTCATGAAGTTTTCCTCTTTCATGTCCAACTGAATCATTTTATCTCCTTCCATCAGATGCTGAAGTTCTGTGCTGCTGTTTGTGGTTTCTATGTTAACAGAAGAGATGGGTGTTTAGTTTGATGTTTAAACCTCTCTTGCAGAATTATCTAGCATTTAATTCCCAAATGTGACAAACATTTGGTGGAAAATCTAGTCAAATTACATGTTTTTCTTAATTAATGTATACATTTTCTATTGCTCATTACACCATGACCAGTTATATTTCTAGACTCTGATTGGCGGGAAAAGTATGGAAAAATTTTAGAGTATGGTATGAGTGGGATAACAGCCAACAAGTTGGATGTTCCATGATTGCAATGGATGACACTATGGCTAAGATCCCGTCGGGTGGTTCTCAGCCCTTCTTATCTGTTCACTCTAAATGTAATTAAT
Organism: Perca fluviatilis; assembly: GCF_010015445.1. Taxonomy (NCBI): domain Eukaryota; kingdom Metazoa; phylum Chordata; class Actinopteri; order Perciformes; family Percidae; genus Perca; species Perca fluviatilis. The sequence goes on along the minus strand of NC_053125.1, from coordinate 26,887,725 downwards.
GTAAAAATAGCCATCAACGAAATGTGAGCGTAACTTCAGATTTGTAAAAAGAAAAATGAAGTTTTAACTTACTGATTTGGTGTTGTCCACATTTCCCACGAAACAAAGACTGCCATGACAGACATGAAGCAGGCTGCCAAGCAGATGGTGATGCGAACAGCAGAATTACACTGGTCCATGAAGAAATCATCTAAAATTAACACAATAGATGTGTAAATACAACAATACTGTCTCTGACAAAGTAATAGCATCAATGTGTTTTTCTACCTGGAAGATGGATAGTTGTCTCTTTGGTCTGGTTGGTGTCCTTCTGCTGGACTCTGCAGGTGAAGCTGTTGCTGTGTCTCTTCTCCACAGTCACTACGCTGCTGACAGTATAGAGATCATCAGGACCTCTGACTGTCTCTGGAGGTCCAGCAGAGAGGAGGTTTCCCTCACTGTCCAGCCACAACACCTCAGGCTCTGGATACCAGCCTTCAGACGAACATTGTAGAACCACTCCATTGGTGACTTTGGATATCTTCATGTCAGGTGAGGAGACAGAACCTAAAAAAGTAGAAATAGTTTGTATATAAAGTTGTCACAGCTGATTAGTAATGCCTAATGTTTCCCTAAAGTAACAGCCCAAGTGCTCTACAATGACACCCTAACTCTTTGCTCAGCCCAAATGCCCTTTTGGTAGTCCAAAAGCCTTTTTATCATGTTATGTGTCTCAAGTGTGCCTTTCATCATCCCAAGCAATCTTCTTGTCAGTTCAATTGCCAGTACTGTCAATCCAAATGTCCTTCTGTACACCTCTGTTTGTCTTTGTGCGCCTTTGGTCAGCCTAAATGCCATTCTGCCCAGCTCAAATGTCCCTGGTTGGCCTAAATGCTGTCCCATGGTCATTCCAAGTGCCCATGTGTTTGTCCCAAGTACCTCTGTTTTAGTCCATCCATCCGTCAACCCAAATCTCCCTGTGGGTGCCCTTCTGGTCAGCCCATGAACAGTACCAAAATATCTGCCAGCATCAGATTTAGTGTGTGTTTACTGATCCAGCAGGTCTGCCAACTAATGTCTGAGAGCTTAAAAACATCAAGATTACCCATTTCCTGTTCTTGTCCTCATTCCTCTTCAGGTAGATAAGAGTAAGTAGCCCAAATGTTCTTACATTAGTTTCTCATATTTAGTATCTGACTGTTATGACTGTCACTTATGACTAATGCATTTAGGCTTTACATTCCAGAATGATATTAGATTTTTAAAGTTGCTATATGTAACTTTTAAATGTTGCTGAAAACACGTCATTTTTCATCTGATGATCATAAGTGACCTGTAACAGCAAACAAGACTAACAGTGAAAAGGGCGCTTTTGATTCTATCAATGCATTTGCCCAGTCCGATTTTTCCAGAAATCACACAAAAAATGTTAGCAGGTAGACGCCGGCTACAGAGCACACATTCTGACGGGTCACAGATTTCAGGGTAACACCACAAAAGCCTGTGTTATTGTATCCAGCCAGGTAAAAGGTAGCAGGAGATGTCTTTATTTAGGCCTAATTGTATTTTATTTTTATTTTAGAAGTTATCTGGTGTAGTTATAGCTGGAAACTGGGACAGGACCATCACAGAAAAGAAGGAAATTAATCTAAGAACAACTAATAGCTAAAAGGGAAAGTGACAGACAACGGGCGATAACATGAATCACAGTTGGTCGGGATTTTAACAGATGGAGACACTTATGGGATTGTCAATGATCCAAAAACATTCACGAATTGACCTTCGAGTGCAGTACTATGTTTCTTTCATTTATAAAAAATAACTTTGTAATCCGCAATGTGGTTGTACGCTAGCAGCCTGGATTAAATTACGTCCCTCTTCCATTTAGTGCCCGGTTGTGTTTGTGGTTGTGGTTGGCCTGAAATTTTCTTTTCACTTTCCCCTTTACTTGTGTAAAGTGTCTGTGGGTTTTTATGAAATGCGCTATATTAATCTAAGATATTATATACATTGTTTGCTACAACAAATTCTTAATGCTTTGGCTTGTAACACATTGACAGTGATACCCAGTTTAGCTAAGGATGCATCCAGGCTGAGTTACTGTACATTCTTGTTCATTGACACATTCTGTTATTGTAAATGAATGATTTTCTGAGCAAAACATTCATATTCTCTATGACCCCCAGTAACGCGTAACTCAGGAATACTGTTGGCAATAACACTACCGCTTTTGTGCAAAGCGACCACTTTAAGTGCACAATGGATTCATGCCAACTTACCTACAATAAGTTCGACAACACATTCTGTTCCAGTTTTTGGAACAAGGCATTTTTGTAGGTTCCTGTATCAGAGAGTTTTACTTTGGAGAGTTTAAGGGAAATGTCTCCACACTTTAGTTTGTTGGTGGACAGTGATGTTCTCCCCATGTACAATGGATGCTCCTCAAGCTGAAGCTCCACGCCGTCTCGTCTCAAATAGACAAATCTGGGCGCTAGGTCAGGTCTCCCACTCCACAGTCAGGTCAGTAGCATCCACAGCAGTTTTCCGGGCGTGGCAAAGTTATGTCATCACCAACCCTTTGCCACTATTGCCTGAGATGTACCCATCACCTGAGACTGACCTGAGGAAAAAAATCTGTTCATTATCCAACTCCTACATATCATTCATTGCATACCCATGACAGGTTTGTATGATATTGTACAAAAATGTATGTTTACCCATTTGTAAGATATCCTACAAAATTAGTAGCTGTACCAGCTGGTCAGGTGACCACGAGCTTAGCTGTCTCTACAGTTAAATTTAGCCGGCAAAATGTGACTGTGAGGTCATTTCAGCGGACATTACAGTTAAATTAAGCTGACAACAAGTGAGCCGTCTTGCGGCAGAGATTTAATTTTAGGCTTCAAAATGACTATTTAAGGTTAGGAAAAAAGATGGTGGTTTGGATTAAAACACTTTCCTGGGTTAAAATTGTATACTTATACTATAGGACATGACCTTCTCCCCCCAGGTTGAAAGCCTGTGGTTTATGACCCAGCCATTGTATGGCTATTTCCTGTAGGTATCACGACCATTTGTTTCTGGTCATTTCAAACCAAGTGAGGCTATGGCAGTAAAACCACTAAGTGCATTGGTGTTTCACTGGGTTGTAAAATGTATTGTATAGTGTGTTATTTGTAGTTGCCTAGCCTTTAATGACCATTATGTTACGGTATGTTTTTGATATATCTAAAGTCTAATCATGATTTACCATATGTTTGTGCTTAATTTACCTCCACCAGAGTGTATTAGGAGAAGGACCAATGCTATGAAGACACTGAGCGAAGGTTTCAAGAGGAGTCTGTCCTTCATGGGAATCATTCTGCAGTTCTGAAAATTAAAATAAGTCAACTGTTAAGTATGTCAGACCAATTATATCTAAAATATCTCTCAAAACACTCTGAATCACTCCGAGAAGTCTGATATAACTGTAGGCAGTGTAATCGCTCAAATGTTTCAGATTTTAAGTGAACACAATGGTGGTTTTAAACTGAAGATTGTGATTAAACACGTTATCATTGACTCAAATAAAACAAAGTTGATCATTGTAGTTAATAATAATAGGAAAGTTAGGACCAAATTGATTTTCAGGAGATTAACTATGTGGAAGCACAAGGTACATTGCTGTGATTGGACCCAGATTAAACCTTAGCCACTTGCTAACAGATGTTCCATGTTCTGTTTTTGATACATTTTATTTTATTCTCATGTAAATTCTGGCTCATTGTATTCATTATACAGTCATGCATTATTTTGTTTTTTCATAAATCACATTTTCTGTTCCATATGCGGGATCATAATATTAACAAGAACAGAGGTCAACCTCATTTCTTGTTATAAGCAACTGATCAGTGCTACAAAAGATAGATAGAGATATATGAAAAAGATTGCAGGAGAAGATAGCAATTTGACTTTCAATCTAAAACTGGCAATACTGTAATTACATTAATGGTATGATGACAAATTAAGCCAAGAATAAGTCTTTAATCTAAAACGTCCTACCTTTGGCAAGTGTGTTGGAGTCACTGCATGGTCAAAGTCTGGAATAAAATAGCCTGATAAAACCATGTGTACTTTCACCCCACCCCCGTCTGTAAATAAATGACATGTGTCATGGCTTTATAGTTCCTTTCCAATAAACTCAAATGAATGTGTGGCTTTTAGAGGTTTAGACTGCATGCACCATGTTTACATCTGCATGTCTATTTGCTTTAAGCCTAAAACACTGTTCAATGAATTTATTGAGATCTTGTATTGATAGAAACTGTAAATGTTGAACAGAATATTACAAATTAATACAAGATCACATTTCTAGAAAAATTTAGAAAAAAAACAAAGTTTACTTTAACCGGTCACATTTAATGTCAGTGTTTGCATACTATCAACTAAGTATTAAGTAAAATCAAGCCATTCTTCAAATCACATAAGAGATACTAACTGATATCAAATGTCAGGCGTGGTCCAATATATTGATAACATATGTGTGTGTGTGTGTCCATGTGTTATACTTTAGTTTTCTTACAGTCTGATTCTGCTTGACCTGTTTTTACAGTTGAAACTGAACTTTGAACCTGCTATCTTCTGTAGTTGGTAGTTGTATAAAATACTACAGTAACAAGTCAACCAGTGGGTGGAACAAGGAAGTTGTGTCAGTAGACACAATGTTTTTGTCAAAGCGGCTATCTGGTTCAAATAAACATGTATATGGTTGCTGATTTGCTGCAAAGGGCAGATAGAGACTTGATTAACTCTACTGTATTAACATTAGAAAAAATAGCCGGCTACCTGAGCGAAGTTGTGTCACTTTCTAAAGTGTAATATATAAAAACATGAGATGATAAGAGATGAACGTTTAACCACAGTAAACCTACAGTGGTCGCTAGAGTCAAATTCTTGAATAAAAAATTGGTTGAAAAATAAAATATATGGAAATTTTATCTATTACGTTTGTCAGCTGACCATTCATGCAGTTAACAAAACCTTCCACTAGATGGAGGTCTTGGCTGGAGTCTAAGCTGAAGCATACATACTATATCTACAGTATAACACAGAGATGCCATTCAGGACAATACGTCCTCATTAAACTTTATGCTCAAGAGAGCGTTTTTAAATCTCCATTTAAATTATAAGTGTGAAAATTAAAATTCTCAGGGAGGGAAAGAGCATATTGCCCTTTAGTCAAAAAGTTGACTAGATCATGATCAATGTGTGGGTGTGCGAGAGAGACAAAGAGAGAGAGAGAAAGACAAAGAGTGTAAAAGTGGGTACAGAAAGTAAAGGTGCTGGGGAAAAGGTAAATGAGAGGAGAGAAAATATATTAGCTTCATACAATATGCTTTTTTTTCTTTTTAAATTAAAGTATCCTCAAACATGAAAGTGTCCAAATAGACTAAACCAATTCAAATGAGAATATCTAATAATGATGGTAATTATTATTATGGCTTATTGGTAGTATCTATTAGTATGATTTTTTTTTTTTTTACTACAGGCCTAAAAATAACAAGATGTCCAATAAAATGTCCTGCTAGTGTTTGTAGGTGGTGACGCTTAAAAAGTCAGCTCATCACAAAAATAATTTAAAATTAATATTTTTCTGTTCACCAGTTATAAGCTCTAAAATCAGGTTCCATTGGGTCATCTGTTGAAGTTGTACTTTTTTTCTTGTTTAAAACTGAGAGCAGCTCTGTCTGTCAGAAACCTCAAACCTGCTGTTTCCTCACCAGAAGAGAACCAGGCAGGAAGAGGAGGGTCTGACTTACATGATATTTATAATTCAGTGTGACTGACTGAACATCAGACTGCAACAGCAAGACAACATGGAGGTTACATCTCTCTGCATCAGACTGTGTGAGTACTGAGACTGTGTTATGTCCACAGAAATATATTGAGACAATCATTGTCAAATAACATTAGTCTTTTTAAGGGAAGATGTATATGAATCATCCAAAATACAGTGATATATTTAAAATTTAAGATGGCACATTTTAGCATAGGTAATTTAGAGATTTCTAATCAGCTCACTGATAATTGAGCAAATATTACATTACCAAGTAATACTTGTGTTATATATGTTCAACATACAACTAATACAGTAATGTCTCTCTGGTCTCTGCAGTGATGACCATGTTGTTGCTGCTGGTCGCACAAGTTAACTTCAATTATTCTCAAAAAGCTGGTAAGTAGCAGTTTATCAATTAAACTTTAATATGTGTATTTGCTGTAGTTTTAAGAACATCCCAAATAGGATTTAAATATCTCATATTCTGTATCCCAAGTGATAATACCTTAAAACTTTTATACATTCAAATAACATACCGTAATAAACCAGTACAAACATACATTTATTCTGTTATGTTGTACTTCATGAGCCAAGATTTGCATTTGAGGATGACTTCCAAAACATTTGAAGAGTCATAGGGCTTTTGTGACGTGTTGACGCTGTTGACTTGAATTTCAAATTATTTTGTTGAATGAGGACACATTTCATTGAAAAATGTTTTCTTTAATAATCTCATTCTTTGTGTCTCTGTCTTAGATTCATCTTTTCCTCAGGTTGTTCCAAACAGACAGCAGCACTTTGAATATGAGTCCATAGATGTCAGCTGTGAGGGACTGGAGGGACTGACAGGATGGAGAGTGATGAGGAAGATTAAAAGAGTTATTAAAACATGTTCTTCTACCTGGTCGACATCGACAGGACCCTGCACAATTAATAATGCCTTTCCACGCGTCTGACAGTGGAGAATACTGGTGTGAAATGGCAGTAAAGAAAAGCAACATCACAGTCACTGGTATGCAAATACTAAGCAGTAGTAAATACTAAGTACACAAAGTCATCACATTTTAATCCGTGCACATCTCAGTTCTCTGCTCAATATATTTTGAAGTTGTAATAACCAGGAAACATCTGCTATATTGGCCATCTTTGTTCCATGCATAGACTTACAAACAGTGTAATTAGCATATTTTTGTTTAGCTGGCTCTGTGATCCTGGAGAGTCCTGTCCTTCCTGTGATGGAGGGGGAAGCTGTGACTCTGAGCTGCAGACAGAAGCAGACGTCCACCAATCTCACCACTCAATTCTTTAAAGATGGTCACCTCATGGAGAAGAGTTCTACAGGAATCATGACCATCCATAATGTTTCCAAGTCTGATGAAGGACTCTACAAGTGCAGAATCTCTGGAGTTGGAGAATCACCAGAGAGCTGGCTGGCTGTCAATGGTGATATATTCATGCTTAAAGTTAGAATACATAACTTTAGAATAGATTGATTATCTGCAGGGCTATCAATTGTTCACTTTGTTAAGCACCCGCTTAAAATAGATGTTTTCCTCTTGTTTATTGGCTGTGTCAGTTTCAGATTTTTTTTTTTAAATGTGTTTCTACCTTTTGTTGGCGCTGACCACGGGTGGCGCCCTGATGCAGTTTTTGTGGTCAAAGATCAAAGTTCACTGTGACCTCACAAAACAAGTGTTGGACCATAATTCAAGAATTCATACACTTATGACAACATTTAACACAGATGTTTAACAGGATAAAAGGTGAAGCCATGACATTTCATATCCAAAAGGTCAAAGGTCTGGGACAACATCTTAACTCAGGAACAGAAGGTGGAGACATTTGTGTCGAATATTGATTTGGTGACATTAATCATGCCGCTGCTGGTGGGAAACTCAGAGTCACACAGAAATAACTGATACTCATGTATTAACATAACTGATGAACGTCCCATACAGACTTTCCTGGAAATTAGTAACATTAATAATTGCAATGTAAGATAGCCAGATATCAATATAAGGAATCAGTATTGGCTGTAAGACTTTCTCACACATAAACTGTTAAAAACAACAGAGGGAATGATGCATGGAGTATTTCTAAAAGGCCAGATGTGGGTTTTCACAGTATGTGGTCTGTGTTTATTTTAGACTCGACAGATGCTGCTGATAATATCAGCTCCTCAGACACAAACCACATGAGATAATGTATTCAGTGTATTTCATTACATTCCCAGAAAAAGCTATCAAACCTTTGTTTTCCAGCGGGTTCAGTGATCCTGGAGAGTCCTGTCCTCCCTGTGAAAGAAAACAAGAATGTGACTCTGAGCTGCAGAAAGAAGACGGCTACTTCCAACCTTACAGCTGATTTCTATAAAGATGGCCGCCTCATCAGGAGCAGCTCTACAGGAGAGATGACCATCCACAGTGTTTCCAAGTCTGATGAAGGACTCTACAAGTGCAGCATCTCTGGAGCTGGAGAATCACCAGAGAGCTGGCTGGCTGTCAGAGGTAAAACTAAAATATCTAAATTACCATGCCTGCAGTGTGACGATTATCATGTTCTCTTGTGTTTGCAGCACCTCACAGAGAGACCTGTCCCTTCTCGGATCACTTCATTTATGTCCTCCTCATCTTAAGGACTGTGTTCACCATAGTGATGGTGGCTCTGCTGCTGCTGCTGGTGGGACTGCTGCACTCTGGGAAACTTCGAGTCAAACACAAATAACTGATACTCCATGTGTAAAGGTAAACGGTAGTTTGGACATCAACGTAATGGAGCCGAGAACATCCCATCCTCTGAGTCTAGGAAATCCACTAACTCAGGAAAGATGACTTTAAAAAGCATCACCAAGATTTCTTTTACATTTCATTTTCATCTGTTCTTTGTTTAGGTTGGGTTTAAGGTGTCAAACTCTCTTGTTTACATGTTCATATTTGCAGAGACTTTCTCACACAGAAAAGGTTACAAACCTCAGAGGTTCTGCTGCACAGAGTATTTTGAAAAGGCGGGCTGTCTGTTTTCTCAGTATATGTTGGTCTGTGTTTTATTTGGACTGTACATATGCTGCTGATAATTTGAGCTTCTTAGACACAAACCACATGAGAACCTGTATGTATGTAGAAGAGGCGTTCAGGAGCCTTTGTAAAAACAACAAACAGCAGTGCAAAGGGCAAACTGTGTCTTGTATATTGGGATGTATAAGGACAGAATTGAATCAGTCTGAATATTCACATTGGCTTCGGTTAAACCATCTGCTGTTACTGCATCACCTGCCTTTTTGTTTAGTCTTTTGTTTAGTTCTCCCAGTTGTTGGTTCAGCAGGAGGGAAATTGAGGGAGGATGAGAGAAGAGAGAGTTACAAAATAATGTTGCATTAAAATCGATTATGTTTATACATTTTTGTATGTGATTTCTTCATCTGAAGACAAGAGAAATGGATTCTGGGGTAAACAGCAAGGGTCTCATTTATAAATCTGTGCGTGTACATACGCCCAAAAACCAAAAATGGCGTATGCCAAAAATGCATGTTAAAATGTTAAAAATCAGATTTTTAAATCGCGTACGCCATTTTTAAGTAATGTTACCTTTATAAATCACAGCAGATATACCGACAAGTGCGTACGGAACCGCCTCTTATCACCAAATAGTCAATGCAAAGCACCTCATGAATGCTGACCAGTATGTTAATGGCTTGGCAGTTGTTCTTTATGCTGAATCATGACGACTGGCGGGGAAAAGGCAAAAAACTTCTCAGATGCTCGGAAATTGCTGCAAATTGAATTATAATTTCGGCCTGTTCTCGCACAGTGTAGGTAGACCTGGTGTATAGACTACCTATATTAATAATACCTTTCAAATCGGCAGGCATTACCGCACTTGGGGACAACTTCGATATACTAGACCTATATAATAAGATTTAACAGAACTATATATTATATCCAAACAAGCCGTAGTGATAAAGTTGAAGATTATATATGATATTTATATAAAACTATTAACTGTCTGACATTTCCCTCTGGAAACAGCCGGTTTCACCCAGAGTGGAGAGGACCTGTATTTGGACCGGAATGGCCGGTTCGGTCGCGTTGCCGTCTCTACTGGACCCAATTCAGTACATACAGTAGATCCAAGAGCTCAGCTTTAGTGAATCTAAATCAGCATATTAGCCAGTCATCTTCATGGTCCCTGAAGTTTCTCTCCTTATTCTTCCATTGGGGTTAGTCCTCCTGCAGGGCCAGCAGTGCCATCATGCAGCATTACACACGGGGGTACCCGCAGTATTTATATGTTTACAGCAATTTGTGATTGTTAACACCTTGCCAAAATCACAGCATCAACTAGTGGTATCCCCCACCCTGAGATACAATTTGAAGACGAAAGTCTAATAGGCAAAGACACTTTTCTTCATGCAGGTTTTGTCACGAACAGTATTAAAGTTTGGACAGATAACGAAGACATTAATAAGTGTAATGATTGTGAAAGCTTAACGGCTGTATTTCCAGACTTTGACATTTGGTGATATATGCACAGTATTAAAGACAGGTTTGTTATCTTTACCCTCCTGCTGGTCATCTTTTATGCTTATGCAGAGTGACAAATCGGTACATTTGATTTTGCTTACAATTTGAAACATGGCTTTTTGGCAAATGTTGCACTTTTAAACCAGTGAGTAAAATATTTCAACTTCCTTTCACTCACAGATTTCACACCATTCTCTTTACAACAACACTGTATTATTGTTCAATGGCTTAAATCAAACTTAAGGAAGCAGTGCACCCTTAGATTCCACTCTTTCGCCGCTTTCATTTTACATTCAAGAGGCAATCATTTATTTATTTTAGTTTAGTTTTGATAAACTTTCATTAAAATAATAACTGTATTTATAAAAGCTTGGACACCTGTAAAGCAGTAAATAAATCATCATGCCTTGCAGTGTTTGGCATCCTCGAATAAGGTACTTTAGCAGGGAGCATAAGCAATTGTAAACATCAGATACTTTTATCCATCTTGTGTGATTACATAAATTACAATTAAGAAACAGTCATTACTCGCGGTATTATTTTAATCACCTCCTGCAATGTCATCCATCTAATTTTTTAACTTGTTTTAAAATTTTTTTTTCCTTCAGATAAAAGACCAAATCTCTGTCAACGTGTCTTCTGGTTGTTGCAGAGTTTTATCTGCAATAACATTTCAGTACAGCTTTGAGCAACACAAACAAATGTGACAGCCTTCATTAGGTGGACTAGAAAATGTTCATTTATTTGTCATGTACAGTTGTTATCAAAAACACATCTGTATTTCTCAGCTATAAAACATCAGTGACTACAAGAAAAACAATGTTCTGGTTTTAGGAATGTTAGGAGAAACTGCTGTTGGGCTGATTGTGGGATGACTGTTACTGTGTAACCTGAAGTAAACACAACAGAACAATCAGTAAATTGGGACAAAAGATCAAATCTGGGTGAAATTAAAATAAAATATGCCTACTATAAATTTGTATTTAAAATGTAACCATTAAATAAAAAATAATTGGTGAAGCTGATATAATCTAGGGTGAGGCTATTTGCACCCTTGGTACAATTAGCAGTGTATGCTATTTGCACCCTGGTACAATTAGCAGTATGCTATTTGCACCCTGGTACAATTAGAAGTGTATGCTATTTGCACCCCTGGTACAATTAGCAGTGTATACTATTTGCACCCCTGGTACAAATATCAATGTATGCTATTTGCACCCCTGTGCATTTACAGTACCAGTTATCCATACTACTCATGTATTACACCTTTTTGGAATATTATTGCCCTGACATTCTTACCCTAACCATAACCATCCCACTCCTCTTGCCTAAACCTAACCAACCCAACCAGAGCAGGCATATTCATGAGTCTTCCCCTACCACCCTGCAAAAAAAATATGCGTTCGCGGGTCCTGACTTGCGCAATTGCATGCAAATTATCCAATCCAAATTTTTAAAAATAAGATCACCACACAGGGGAATCAAACTCCAAACTCCCATACCAAAGGCAAGTGCACTAATCACTCACCTAGCAGTTCTTTCAGGAAGTTGAACAACTTTTAACCACTTGCTTTCTTCAAGCCTCGGTTGCCAGGTAACCATACTGTATACAAAAAATAGGTACTAACTAACGGTTGTATGCTTTCACTGAAGACAGAAAGCGCAACTGTAGTATCCATTTTCCGCTAGAAATTCAATTGTTATAAACTTTAGAGACAAAACTTCCCTAAAATGCCAGTTTCTCTATCATGGAAGATGAACGTCCGCCATGATTTCGGTGCACGTGAGCAACGTTTTTTGTTGTTACGTCACAGGGTGTAAATAGCTCAGCTGTGTGGCCGAGGCTATTCGTACCGGGGTGTACATAGACACTCCGTATAATCTATCATACATTTTCAGGATTATTTAATCACACATTCTGTACAAAGTATTATTTATGTCAGTGAAGTACAGCTTAACATGAATTTTACAGCTAAATAATATTACAGTACAATCTATTCAAAAATGCAACATTATGCAAGACAATGATGAGAAAAAATAATTTATATAAAACAAAGACACTAGAAGTGAAATTCAAGTTAATGCAGCAACCTGCTACGTTCATTTTCATGATGTCAAATGTGACTGGTTCTTTGGTTACTTGACCTGGAGGAAGTGAGCAAAGAATAAACTGACCAAAGTTCACTGTGGTCACATCTGGTTTGGAATGATCCGGTAGATGACAACACTGTGGATCTAATATGAATACATCATTTTTCATTTATCATCACTGGAGGATGGATTATTTTTTCCTCTTCTCTCTCTTGCTGCTCTAACTGAAGTTTGGTCTCTTCTCTCTGTCTCTCCATCTCTTTCAGGTGTTTGTTTATTTTCTTATCTCTCTCTAGTTTCTCTTTCCTTTCTGTCATTATAGTAATCATATGCTCTGCTGTCTCCTGTAACTTTCCTGTGCTCCATAACAGTTCATCATGTTTTATCTTTCTCCTGTCCAGATCCTTTCTGGTCTTTATGCACTTTTAATTTTTTACCTTTGTCTGTTTTTGGGATCTTCTTCAGCTTCTTGTTGTTCTCCTCCATCCGTGTCCTGTCCTCATCCAGTAGTGAGTTGAGTTTGTCTCTCTGGTTCTCCAGATCTTTCTTCTGGTTCATCAATATTGTAATCACCTGTTGTACATGTTTCAAATTGCCCTCATTCTTCTGTAACTCCTCATCAAGTTTTTCCTCTTTCATGTCGAACTGAATCATTTTATCTCCTTCCGTGAGATGCTGAAGTTCTGTGCTGCCGTTTGTTGTTTCTATGTGAACAGAAGCGATGGGTGTTTAGTTTGACGTTTAAACCTCTCTTGCAGAATTATTTAGCATTTAATTCCCAAATGTGACACAGACATTTGGTGGAAAATCTAGTTAAATGACATGTTTTTATATTACTTAATGAATGTATATATTTTCAATTGATCATCATACCGTGACCAGTTACATTTCTAGACTCTGATTGGCAGAAAAGTGTGGAAAAACGTTTTAATAAAATTATAGTATGGTATGAGTGGGATAACCGCCAACAAGTTGGATGTTCCATGATTGCAATGGATGACGCTTATGGCTAAGATCCTGTCGGGTGGTTTTCAGCCCTTTTTAGCAGTTCACTCTAAATTTAATTAATGTAAAAATAGCCATCAGAGAAATGTGAGAGTAACTTCAGATTTGTAAATTAGAAAAATGAAGTTTTAACTTACTGATTTGGTGATGTCCACATTTCCACAAAACAAAGACTGCCATGACAGACATGAAGCAGACAGCCAAGCAGATGGTGATGCAAACAGCAGAATTACACTGGTCCATGAAGAAATCATCTAAAATGAACACAATAGATGTGTAAATACAACAATACTGTCTCTGACAAAGTAATAGCATCAATGTGTTTTTCTACCTGGAAGATGGATAGTTGTCTCTCTGGTCTGGTTGGTGTCCTTCTGCTGGACTCTGCAGGTGAAGCTGTTGCTGTGTCTCTTCTCCACAGTCACTCTGCTGCTGACAGTATAGAGATCATCAGGACCTCTGACTGTCTCTGGAGGTCCAGCAGAGAGGAGGTTTCCCTCACTGTCCAGCCACAACAGCTCAGGCTCTGGATACCAGCCTTTAGACTCACACTGTAGAACCACTCCATTGCTGGCTTTGGATATTTTTATGTCAGGTGAGGAGACAGAACCTAAAAAAGTAGAAATAATTTGAATATAAAGTTGCCACAGCTGATTAGTAGCAGGCCAGTATTAAGACAATGTGGTGCCCCTGGGCACTATACCTCAAAGCCCCCTCCGTCCACCACGCCGTCTCCTTTACTTTGACTGCTGTCCTCCTTGCAAAAATATCAGACATAATCAACGGGATTTCTCAAATGTAATTTACTAACTTGTCCAACTACATACATGTAGGCATATGAGCAGTGAGCACTATATTCAAATGTCTCAATTAAAAATGTCTATCAATTTTCAAAAGCCAAAATCAATACTATATATATTGCAGCATTGTGGGTCGTTCAAATGTGTATTTTTCCAAACTTATTTCATGGACCATGAAAGCAACTCCCCTGATTGTTCAAAAACTTTCAAAAGCATCATGGGAAAGCCAAAACTGCTTTAGCATCACAGCTAACGACAATAACATGACATAAAATGAATAAGATATGGACAAAAGACTATCAATATTAGATCAAAGAGAGAAGGGTAGGGTGCAATCAAGTTTCACCCAGAGGTGTGGGGGGGGTTGTGTGAAAATTTTTTTTTTGCTTGCCATTTACATTGAATCAAGAAAGCCAACCACTTATCATTTTTTATAACAGTTAATATTTTACATTCATTTTACAGGTCATTTAATATTGATTTATTTATAATTTATTATTATTATTGTGAAATTAGTGTTCATAAACGAGTAATGTATGGTCTTTCAACAATTTTAAGTGAATAATATAACAATTTACGGAAAGTATTGTTAAAGCTTGTGTCATGTGGTGCCCCCCAATGGTTGTGAATGGTTTGTGCCCCGGGCACTGGCCCAAGTGTCCTTATGGATAATCCGTTCCTGATTAGTAATGCCTAATTTTTCCCTAAAGTAACAGCCCAAGTCCTCTTCAATGACGCCTTAACTCTTTGGTGAGCCAAAATGCCCTTCTGGTGGTCCAACATGCCTTTTTTATCATGTTGCGTGTCTCAACTGTGCCTTTAGTCATCCCAAGCAATCTTTTTGTCAGTTCAATTACCAGTACTGGTAATTGAACTGACAAAAAGATTGCTTTATCAATCAAAATGTCCTTCTGGTCATCTTTGGTTGCCTTTGTGCACCTAAATGCCATTCTGCTCAGCTCAAATGTCTCCTGGCTGGCCTAAATGCCATCCCATGGTCATTCCAAGTGCCCATGTGTTTGGCCCACGTACCTCTGTTTTAGTCCATCCCTTCTGGTCAGCCCATGAACAGTACCAAAATGTCTGACAGCATTAGATTTAGTGGCCCTCATTTATGAAACGTGCGTACGACCTAAAACAGGCGTAGGACGGGCGTACGCCGATTCCTACGCAAAGCTCGGCATTTATCAATTTGAACATGAGCGTAGGCTGCGATAAAATCTCACGTCTGGTCTGAACTCATGTATGCAAGTTTCCGAGTCAGCGTGGCCTTGCGGTGCAGCATATACTCAGTTTAACAGGAGAAGGAGAAGTCATCAGTTGATCACTTATCAGCAATGGCAGATCTGGCTCTTTTAGAAGACCTCTATGCGCCGTTACAACAGTGCACACGTACGTGCACGTGCCACGGTGGAGCGCTCCATCGCATTGTTTAAGGGCAGATGGCTCGCATCAGCGGGGGGGGGAACCCTATACACGGCAGAAAAAGTCTGCAACATTGTTTTAGCCTGTGGTGTTCTGCGCAACATCTCGCAGGAAAACAGGGTGCCATAAATGTAGTGATGGAGCCAGATGACCCGATGCCCAGAGAGCAGTGTCCTGCACAGCCCCAACTGGGGGGGATACCAAGGAGACAGGATATCATTATTCCTCGCTTTTAAAAGGTAGCCTATAGTGTAATGTTTGGCAATGATATTCAATATAGGAAACATGACGATGCGCAACATTTGTATTTATTATTCAAGTTTTCATTTCTCTGTCGTGAACGATTTATTTCTGGCATTGACCGAGTTATTTCGGCTTGTTTTCCCAGCCCCTCTGCTGTCAGGAGACAGGGTCGAGGTGGTGGTCCAGCACGGGGAGCGGACACGCACTCCCTCAGCTGTTGCCTCGTTCAGACTCATGATAAAAACTACTGTGTGTTTATTTAAATATAGGTACACCATGTAGGCCTAAGAGATTACAATAGAAGCCTTTATATTACTATTAGGACTATAGAAAATGTGTCAAGGATGTATAAATTAAATAGGCTAAACTTCAGCTGGAGTCCGATTTACCACGGCGACACTGTTGACCGCATCAGTGATCTCTTTTCATCCGGCATTCTTTCTCCAGCCTTTAATACCAGTTTTCAGGCTGCCAAATAGGCTAGTACACACGTTAGTGCAAATGAACCTGCGATATCAGGGTTTCAATCTCCACCTCTGAAAAGTGCTGCTTCTCAGCCGGATTACGTCTCGCCATGTCGTAAATTGTAGGGCGAGGCCTCAAACCGGAATATATTGGTGCGTTATTTTAAATTACGATCCGTTTCCAGCCGCTGCATTTATCAATGAACGCACCATTCTTACGCTCTGATTGGTGTGATACGAAAGTTTCATGAATCACACGTGAAGCCTGTCGAAGACATTTCTGCTTTATTCTGCGCTTGGTTTCTACGTTAGGTTGATAAATAAGGGCCAGTGTGTGTTTACTGATCCAGCAGGTCTGCCAACTAATGTGGGAGAGCTTAAAAACATCAAGATTACCCATTTCCTGTTCTTGTCCTCATTCCTCTTTAGGTAGATAAGAAAAGTAGCCCAAATGTGCTTACATTTGTTTTTCATATTTAGTATCTGACTGTTATGGCTGTCATTTTATTCATTTTATTCATTTTACGGTCAGCTATACATTTCAGGATGATTTTAGACTTTTAAAGTGGCTATATGTGACTTTTAAATGTTTCTGAAACTGTAAGTTTTTATCCGATGATCATAAATGACCTCTAACAGCAAACAAGACTAACAGTGAAAAGGACCCTTTTCGATTTTTCCCGAGAAGTCACACAAAAACATTTCGGCAGGTAGACGACGCTGCAGAGCACACATTCTGACGGGTCACAGATTTCAGGGTAACACCGCAAAAGCCTGTGTTATTGTATCCAGCCAGGTAAAAGGCAACACGTGAAATGCAACGATGCATCTGTAACATATTGTCTTATTTTAAATGAATGATTTTCTGTCTGAGCAAAATATTCATATTCTCTATGACCAGTGTTGGGAAAGTTCATTTTCTACATGAACTAGTTCAAAGTTCAGTTCACAAATTTTAAAATTAACTAGTTCAGTTCATAGTTCATACTTAAAAATTTTGAACTAAGTTCACAGTTCCAAAAATGACCTATTTCATAGTCATTTTTTTCGTATGTTATTATATATTTGCAGAGACTTTCTCACACAGAAAAGGTTACAAACCACAGAGGTTGTGATGCACGGAGTATTTTTAAAAGGCGAGCTGTCAGTTTTCTCAGTATGTGTTGGTCTGTTTATTTTAGACTGTACAGATGCTGCTGATAATTTGAGCTTCTCAGACACAAACCACATGAGAACCTGTATGTCTGTAGAAGAGGCGTTCAGGAGCCTTTGTAAAAACAACAAACAGCAGTGCAAAGGGCAAACTGTCTTGTATATTGGGAAGTATAAGGACAGAATTGAATCAGTCTGAATATTCACATTGGCTTCTGTTAAACCATCTGCTGTGTTACTGCATCCCCTGCCTTTTTGTTTAGTCTTTTGTTTAGTTCTCCCAGTTTTTGGTTCTGCAGGAGGGAAATTGAGGGAGGATGAGAGAAGAGAGAGTTACAAAATAATGTTACATGAAAATCGATTGTGTTTATACATTTTTGTATATAATTTCTTCATCTGAAAACAAGAGAAATGGATTCTGGGGTAAACAGCAGGGGTCTCATTTATAAAACTGTGCATAGGATCCTTACTGAAAGTGTACGTACACCCAAAAAACAAAAATGGCGTACGGCAAAAAAAAAAAAAGATCTGATATATAAAACCGTGCGTACGCACATCTATTAGCAATGTTCCCTTTATAAATCAAAGATTACCTACAAGTGTGCGTACGTGAATCCGCCTCTTATCACCAAATAGTCAATGCACAGCACCTCATGAATGCTGACCAGCATGTTAATGGCTTGGCAGTTGTTCTTTATGCTGAATCATGACGAGTAGGCGGGAAAAAGCAAAAACTTCTCAGATGCTCGGAAATTGCTGCAAATTGAATTATAATTTTGGCCTTTTCTCGCACAGTGTAGGTAGACCCGGTGTATAGACTACCTATATTAATAATACCTTTCAAATCGGCAGGCATTACGGCACTTGGGGACAACTTCGATATACTAGACCTATATAATAAGATTTAACAGAACTATATATTATATCCAAACAAGCCTTAGTGATAAGGTCGAAGATTATATATGATATTTATAAAAAACACTTAACTGTCTGACATTTCCCTCTGGAAACAGCCGGTTCCAGCGTGTTGCCATCTCTACTCGACCCAATTCAGTACATAGATCCAAGAGCTCAGCTTTAGTGAATCTAACCTAAGCAACCTTAGATCCCACTCTTTTACCCCTTTAATTTTACATTCAAGAGGCAATCATTTCTTTATTTTAGTTTAGTTTTGATAAACTTTCATTAAAATAGTAACTGTATTTATAAAAGCTTGATACCTGTAAAGTAGTAAATAAATGATCATGCCTTGCAGTGTTTGGCATCACTCCAATAAGGTACTTTAGCAGGGAGCATAAGCAATTGTAAACATCAGATACTTTTATCCATCTTGTGTGAGTACATGAATTACAATTAAGAAACATCTTTGCTGCAGTATTAATTCATCTACTCCTGCAATGTCATCCATCTAATTTTGATGTTTTTTAACTTTGTATTACTTCAGATAAAAGACCAAATCACTGTGGACGTGTCTTCTGGTTGTTGCAGTTTTATCTGCAATAACATTTCAGTACAGCTTTGAGCAACACAAACAAATGTGACAGCCTTCATTAGGTGGACTAGAAAATGTTCATTTATTTCTTTTAAGAAAGGGGTCATGTACAGTTGTTATCAAAAACACATCTGTGTTTCCCAGCTATAAAACATCAGTGACTGCAAGAAAAAAAAACTTGGGCTTTAGGAGTGTTAGGAGAAACTGCTGTTGGGCTGATTGTGAGATGACTGTTACTGTCTAACCTGAAGTAAACACAACAGAACAATCAATAAATTGGGACAAAAGATCAAATCTGGGTGAAATTAAATAAAAATATGCCTACTATAAATATGTATTTACAATGAAATCATTAATAAAATAATTGCTGGTGCTGATATAATCTATTATACATTTTCAGGATTATTTAATAACCGCAAATACAGCAGAAGAATATTATAGTACAATCTATTAAAAGACAAACGCAACATTATGCAAGACAATGATAATCAAAAAATAATTTCTATGAAACAAAGACACTTGAACTGAAATTCAAGTTAATGCAGCAACCTCCTTTGTTCGTTTTCATGATGTCAAATATGACTGGTTCTTTGTTGTCTTGAACTGGAGGAAGTGAGCAAAGAATAGACTGACCAAAGTTCACTGTGGTCACATCTGGTTTTGGAATGATCCAGTAGATGACAACACTGTGGATCTAATATGAATACATCATTTTTCATGTATCATCATTGGAGGATGGATTATTTTTTCCTCTTCTCTCTCTTGCTGCTCTAACTGAAGTTTGGTCTCTTCTCTCTGTCTCTCCATCTCTTTCAGGTGTTCATTTATTTTCTCCTTATCTCTCTCTAGTTTCTCTTTCCTTTCTGTCATTATAGTAATCATCTGCTCTGCTGTCTCCTGTAACTTTCCTGTGTTCCATAACAGTTCATCATGTTCTGTCTTTCTCCTGTCCAGATCCTTTCTGGTCTTTACACGCTTTTCCATTTTTTTACCTGTGTCTGTTTTGGGGATCTTCTTCAGCTTCTTGTTGTTCTCCTCTATCTGTTTATTGTCCTCATCCAGTAGTGAGTTGAGTTTCTCTCTCTGGTTCTCCAACTCTTTCTTCTGATTTGTCAATATTGTAATCACCTGTTGTACATGTTTCAAATCGCCCTCATTCTTCTGTAATTCCTCATCAAGTTTTTCCCTCTTTCATGTCCAACTGAATCATTTTATCTCCCTCCATCAGATACTGACGTTCTGTGCTGCTGTTTGTGGTTTCTATGTGAACAGAAGAGATGGGTGTTTAGTTTGATGTTTAAACCTCGCTTGCAGAATTATCTAGCATTTAATTCCCAAATGTGATACAAACATTTGGTGGAACATCTAGTCAAATTACATGTTTTTCTTAATTAATGTATACATTTTCTATTGATCATTACACCATGACCAGTTATATTTCTAGACTCTGATTGGCGGAAAAGTATGGAAAAACTTTAGAGTATGGTATGAGTGGGATAACAGCCAACAAGTTGGATGTTCCATGATTGCAATGGATGACGCTATGGCTAAGATCCCCCGGGCGGGTGGTTCTCAGCCCTTCTTATCTGTTCACTCTAAATTTAATTAATGTAAAATAGCCATCAACGAAATGTGAGAGTAACTTCAGATTTGTAAAAAAGAAGAATGAAGTTTTAACTTACTGATTTGGTGTTGTCCACATTTCCACAAAACAAAGACTGCCATGACAGACATGAAGCAGGCTGCCAAGCAGATGGTGATGCGAACAGCAGAATTACACTGGTCCATGAAGAAATCATCTAAAATTGACACAATAGATGTGTAAATACAACAATACTGTCTCTGACAAAGTAATAGCATCAATGTGTTTTTCTACCTGGAAGATGGATAGTTGTCTCTCTGGTCTGGTTGGTGTCCTTCTGCTGGACTCTGCAGGTGAAGCTGTTGCTGGGTCTCTTCTCCACAGTCACTCTGCTGCTGACAGTATAGAGATCATCAGGACCTCTGACTGTCTCTGGAGGTCCAGCAGAGAGGAGGTTTCCCTCACCGTCCAGCCACAACACCTCAGGCTCTGGATACCAGCCTTCAGACGAACACTGTAGAACCGCTCCATTGGTGACTTTGGATATCTTCATGTCAGGTGAGGAGACAGAACCTAAAAAAGTAGAAATAGTTTGTATATAAAGTTGTCACAGCTGATTAGTAATGCCTAATGTTTCCCTGACTGTTATGACTGTCACTTATGACTAATGCATTTAGGCTTTACATTCCAGAATGATATTAGATTTGTAAAGTTGCTATATGTAACTTTTAAATGTTGCTGAAACTGTCATCTTTCATCTGATGATCATAAGTGACCTGTAACAGCCAACAAGACTAACAGTAAAAAGGACGCTTTTTGATTTTATCAATGCATTTTCCCTGTCCGATTTTTCCCAAGAAATCACACAAAAAAATGTTGGCAGGTAGACGGCGCTACAGAGCACACATTCTGACGGGTCACAGATTTCAGGGTAACACCACAAAAGCCTGTGTTATTGTATCCAGCCAGGTATAAGGTAGC
Source organism: Perca fluviatilis (assembly GCF_010015445.1). Taxonomy (NCBI): domain Eukaryota; kingdom Metazoa; phylum Chordata; class Actinopteri; order Perciformes; family Percidae; genus Perca; species Perca fluviatilis. The sequence continues at coordinate 26,866,173 of NC_053125.1, read as the reverse complement.
AGGAGATGTCTTTATTTAGGCCTAATTGTATTTAAATTGTATGTTAGAAGTTATCTCGCTTAGTTATAGCTGAAACTGGGACAGGACCATCACAGAAAAGAAGGAAATTAATCTAAGAACAACTAATAGCTAAAAGGGAAAGTGACAGACAACGGGCGATAACATGAATCACAGTTGGTCGGGATTTTAACAAATGGAGACACTTATGGGGATTGTCAATGATCCAAAAACATTCACAAATTGACCTTCAGGTACGTACTATGTTTCTTTCATTCATAAAATAACTTTACAATACGCAATGTGGTTGTACGCTAGCAGCCTGGATTAAATTACGTCCCTCTTCCATTTAGCGCCCGGTTTTTATTTATTTTCAGTTAGTGTTTGTGTTGGCCTGCAATTTTCTTTTCACTCTTCCCCCTGTACTTGTGTAAAGCGTCCATGGGTTTCATGAAATGCGCTATATTAATCTAAGTTATTATATACATTGTTTGCTACAGCAAATTCTTAATGCTTTGGCTCGTAACACATTGACAGTGATACCCAGTTTAGCTAAGGATACATCCAGGCTGAGTTACTGTATGCGACACGTGAAAGGCAACGATGCATCTGTAACATATTCTCTTATTGTTAATGAATGATTTTCTGTATCTGTATTCATATTCTCTATGACCCCCCAGTAACGCTAACTCAGGAATACGGCGGCAATAACACTACCGCTTTTGTGCAAAGCGACCACATTAAGTGCACAATGGATTCATGCCAACTTACCTACAGTAAGCGCGACAACAGACTCTGTACCAGTTTTTGGAACAAGGCATTTGTAGGTTCCTATATCAGAGAGTTTTACTTTGGAGAGTTTAAGTGAAGTGTCTCCACACTTTAGTTTGTTGGTGGACAGGGATGTTCTCCCCATGTACAATGGATGTTCCTCAAGCTGAAGCTCCACGCCGTCTCGTCTCAAAAAGACAAATCTGGGCTCTAGATCATGTCTTGCCCACTCCACAGTCAGGTCAGTAGCATCCACAGCAGTTTCCAGGTGGCATGGCAAAGTTATGTCATCACCAACCTTTGCCACTATTGGCTGAGATGTACCCATCACCTGAGACTGACCTAAGGAAAAACAACATCTGTTCATTATCCAACTCCTACATATCATTCAATGCATACCCATGACAGGTTTGTATGATATTGTACAAAAATGTATGGACATCCATTCGTAAGATATCCTACAAAATTAGTAGACCGCCAGCTGGTCAGGTGACGACGAGCTTAGCTGTCTCTACAGTTAAATTTAGCCGACAAAATGTGACTGTTAGCCGGGTACAGGGCACTGTGAGCTGCCGGTCGTTTCAGCGGACATTACTGTTAAATTAAGCTGACAACAAGTGAGCGTCTTGCGGCAGAGATTTAATTTTAGGCTCCAAAACAACTATTTAAGGTTAGAAAAAAAGATGGTGGTTTGGATTAAAAAACTTTCATGGGTAAAAAATCTTATACTTGCCCCAGGACATGAACTTCTCTCCCCAGGTTGAAAGCTCTGTGTTTTATGACTCAGCCATGCAATGGCTATTTCCTGTAGGTATTACGACCATTAGTTTCTGGTCATTTCAAACCAACTAAGGCTATGGCAGTAAAACTACTAAGTGCATTGGTGTTTTACTGGGTTGTAAAATGTATTATATAGTGTGTTTTTTGTAGTTGTCTAGCCTTGAATGATCATTATGTTACGGTATGTTTTTTGATATATCTTAAGACTAATCATGATTTACCATATGTTTGTGTTTAATTTACCTCCACCAGAGTGTATTAGGAGAAGGACCAATGCACTGAAGACACTGAGCCGAGGTTTCAAGAGGAGTCTGTCCTTCATGGGAATCATTCTGCAGTTCTGAAAATTAAAATAAGTCAACTGGAAAGTATGTCAGACCAATTATATCTAAAATATCTCTCAAAACACTCTGAATCACTCTGAGAAGTCTGATATAACTGTAGGCAGTTTAATCGCTCAAATGTTTCAGACTTTAAGTGAACACAATGGTGGTTTTTAAACTGAAGATTGTGATTAAACATGTTAACATTGACTCAAATAAAACAAAGTTGATCATTGTACTTAATAATAATAGGAAAATTAGGACCAAATTGATTTTCAGGAGATTAACTATGTGGAAGCACAAGGTACATTGCTGTGATTGGACCCAGATTAAACCTTAGCCACTTGCTAACAGATGATCCATGTTCTGTTTTTGATACATTTTATTTCATTCTCATGTAGTCATGCATTATTTTTCAATAGTAGACTTTCAATCTAGAAACTGGCAATACTGTAATTACATTAATGTCATGATGAAAAATTAAGCCAAGAATAAGTCTTTAATCTAAAACTTCCTACCTGTGGCAAGTGTGTCGGAATCACTGCATGGTCAAAGTCTGGAATAAAATAGCCTGATAAAACCATGTGTACTTTCACCCCACCCCGTCTGTAAATGGATAACGTGTGTTATGGCTTTATAGTTCCTTTCCAATAAACTGAATGTGTGGCTTTTAGAGGTTTGGACTGCATGCACAATGTTTACATCTGTGTGTCTATTTGCTTTAAGCCTAAAACACTGTTCAATGAATTTATTGAGATCTTGTATTGATTGTAAATGATAAAGAGAATATTACAAATGAATACAAGATCATATTTCTAGATAAAATTGAGAAAAAAAACAAAGCTTACTTTACCGGTCACATTTAATGTCAGTGTTTGCATACTATCAACTAAGTATTAAGTAAAATCAAGCCATTCTTCAAATCACATAAGAGATACTAACTGATATGAAATGTCAGGTGTGGTCCAATATATTGATAACATATATATATGTGTGTGTGTGTGTGTCTGTCCATGTGTTATACTTTAGTTTTCTGATTCTGCTTGACCTGTTTTTACAGTTGAAACTGAACTTTGAACCTGCTATCTGCTGTAGTTGGTAGTTGTATAAAATACTACAGTAACAAGTCAACCAGTGGGTGGAACAAGGAAGTTGTGTCAGTAGACACAATGTCTTTGTCAAAGCGGCTATCTGGTTCAAATAAACATGTATATGGTGCTGATTTGCTGCAAAGGGCAGAGTGAGACTTGATTAACTCTACTGTATTAACATTAGAAAAAATAGCCGCCTACCTGGGCGAGTTGTGTCTCTTTCTAAAGTGTAACATGTAAAAACATGAGATGATAAGAGATGAACGTTTAACCACAGTAAACAAACAGTGGTCGCTAGAGAGTCAAATTCTTGAATAAAAAATTGGTTGAAAAATAAAATAAATGGAAATATTATCTATTACGTTTGTCAGCTGACCATCTGACCACATATTAATCAATTAAGTCAAATGTATTTCTCACGTCTACTGCAATTCATGCAGTTAACAAAACCTTCCACTAGATGGAGGTCTTGGCTGGAGTCTGAGCTGAGGCATACATATTATATCTACAGTATATCACAGAGATACTATTCAGGACAATATGTCCTCATTAAACTTTATGCTCCAAGAGAGCGTATTTTTTTTTTAAATCTCCATTTAAATAATAAGTGTGAAAATTAAAATTCACAGGAGGTAGAGCATATCGCCCTTTAGTCAAAAAGTTGACTAGATCATGATCAATGTGTGTGCGAGAGAGACACAGAGACAGAGAGAGAGAGAATAAAAGAAAGAGAAAAAGAGTGTAAAAGTGGGTACAGAGAGTAAAGGTGCTGGGGGAAAAGATAAATGAGAGGAGAGAAAATATGTTAGCTTTATACAATATGTTTTTTTTTTCTTTTTTAAATTAAAGTATCCTCAAACATGAAAGTGTCCAAATAGACCAAACCAATTCAAATGAGAATATCTAATAATGATGGTAATTATTATTATTATGGCTTATTGGTAGTATCTATTAGTATGATTTTTTTTGTGTGTGTTTGTAGGTGGTGAAGCTTAAAAAAGTAAGCTCGTCACAAAAATAATTTCAAATTACTATTTTTCTGTTGAGATTTTTATTGTTTTAAACGGTCTGTCAGAAACCTCAAACCTGCTTTTTCCTCACCAGAAGAGATCCAGGCAGGAAGAGGAGGGTCTGACTTACATGATATTTATAATTCAGTGTGACTGACTGAACATCAGACTACAACAGCAAGACAACATGGAGGTTACATCTCTCTGCATCAGACTGTGTGAGTACTGAGACTGTGTAATGTCCACAGAAATATATTGAGACAATCATTGTCAAATAACATGTTTGTTTCTTTAGGGGGGAATTGATGTGAATGATCGAAAATACAGTGATATATTTAGAATTTAAGATGGCAGATTTAAACACAGGTAATTTAGAGATTTGGAATTAACTCACTGATGATTTACAAGTAATACTTGTGTTATATATGTTAAACGTACAACTAATACAGTAACGTCTCTCTGGTCTCTGCAGTGATGACTATGTTGTTGCTGCTGGTCGCACAAGTTAACTTCAATTATTCTCAAAAAGCTGGTAAGTAGCAGTTTATCAATTAAACTTTAATATGTGTATTTGCTGTAGTTTTAACAACATCCCAAATAGGCTTTAAATATCTCATATTCTGTATCCCAAGTGATAATACCTTAAAACCATTATGCATCAAAATAACCATACCATAATAAACTAGTACAAACATACATTTATTCTGTCATGTTGTACTTCATGAGCCAAGATTTGCATGTGAGGATGACTTCCAAAACATATGAAGAGTCATAGGGCTCTTTGTGGCGATGTTGACGCTGTTGACTGGAATTTCAAATTATTTAGTTGAATGAGGACACATTTCATTGAAAAATGTTGCTTTAATAATCTCATTCTTTGTGTTTCTCTCTTAGATGCATCTTTTCCTCGGGTTGTTCCAAACAGACAGCAGCACTTTGAATATGAGTCCATAGTTGTCAGCTGTGAGGGACTGGAGGGACTGAGTGGATGGAGAGTGATGAGGAAGATTAAAGGAGTTATTAAAACATGTTCTTCTACCTGGTCGACATCGACAGGACCCTGCACAATTAATAATGCCTTTCCAGCGATTGACAGTGGAGAATACTGGTGTGAAATGGGAGTAAAGAAAAGCAACACTGTCAACATCACATTCACTGGTATTCAAATACTAAGCAGTAGTAAATACTAAGTACGCAAAGTCATCACATTTTAGTCTGTGCACACCTTAGTTCTCTGCTCAAAATTAATTTAAAGTAGTAATAACTAGGAAACATCTGCCATATTGGCCAGCGTTGCATAGGCTTTCAAACTGAGTAATTAGCATATTTCTTTCAAACATATGTTGTTTAGCTGGCTCTGTGATCCTGGAGAGTCCTGTCCTTCCTGGGATGGAGGGGGAAGCTGTGACTCTGAGCTGCAGACAGAAGCAGACGTCCACCAATCTCACCACTCAATTCTTTAAAGATGGTCACCTCATGGAGAAGAGTTCTACAGGAATCATGACCATCCATAATGTTTCCAAGTCTGATGAAGGACTCTACAAGTGCAGAATCTCTGCAGTTCGAGAATCACCAGAGAGCTGGCTGGCTGTCAGAGGTGATATATTCATGCTTAAAGTTAGAGTACATAACTTTAGATTAGATCAATTAGCTGCAGGGCTACCAATTCTTCATTTTGTTAAGCCCCCGCTACGGTTTCCTGGTTAAACGGCTTTGAGATACAGTATCTCACAAAAGTGAGTACACCCCTCACATTTTAGTTATTTCATTATATGTTTTAATGTGACAACACTGAAGAAATGACACTTTTCTACAATGTAAAGTATTAAGTGTAACAGCTTATATGAACAATGTAAATTTCATTATACGTCTAAACCGCTGGCAACAAAAGTGAGTTAGAGGCAGGCATTTCCCATAGAGGCAGGCAGATTTTTATTTTTAAAGGCCTATTATTTCATGGATCCAGGATACTATGCATCCTGGTAAAGTTCCCTTGGCCTTTGGAATTAAAATAGCCCCACATCATCACATGCCCTTCACCATACCTAGAGATTGGCATGGGGTACTTTCCATAAAATGATGTCTCAATGCAAATCAAACTAGCTATTAGGCTAATTGACATAAAACCATGCCAATCTCTAGGTATGGTAAAGGGTATGTGATGATGTGGGGCTACTTTAATTCCAAAGGCCAACGGACCTTTATCAGGATGCATAGTATCCTGGATCCATGAAATAACTGGCCTTTAAAAATAGACATCTGTCTGCCTCTATGGGAATTTAACATAGGGGTGTACTCACTTTTGTTGCCAGCGGTTTAGACATTAATGGCTGTATGTTGAGTTATTTTGAGGGGACAGCACATTTACACTGTTATACAAGCTGTAAACTTAATACTTTACATTGTAGCAAAGTGTAATTTCTTCAGTGTTGTCCCATTAAAAGATATTATGAAATATTTACTAAAATGTGAGGGGTGTACTCACTTTTGTGAGATACTGTATGTTTTCTCTTGTGGAGAAATTAGTAACATTTATAATTGAAATATAAGATAGCCAGATATCAATATAAGGAATCAGCATTGGCTGTAAGACTTTCTCACACTGAAACTGTTAAAAAAAATACAGAGGTAATGATGCATGGAGTATTTCTAAAAGGCCAGATGTGGGTTTTCACAGTATGTGGTCCATGGTAATTTTAGACTGTACAGATGCTGCTGATAATTTCAGCTCCTCAGACACAAACCACATGAGATAATATATTCAGTGTATTTCATTACATTTTCAGAAAAAGCTATCAAACCTTTGATTCCCAGCTGTTTCAGTGATCCTGGAGAGTCCTGTCCTTCCTGTGAAAGAAGGAAACAATGTGACTCTGAGCTGCAGAAAGGAGACAGCTTTTTCCCACCTCCCAGCTGATTTCTATAAAGATGGCCGCCTCATCAGGAGCAGCTCTACAGGAGAGATGACCATCCACAGTGTTTCCAAGTCTGATGAAGGACTATACATGTGCAGAATCTCTGGAGCTGGAGAATCACCAGAGAGCTGGCTGGCTGTCAGAGGTAAAAGTTTGTATTGTTTTTAAAACTAAAATAGCTAAATAACCATGCCTGCAGTGTGATGATTATCATGTTCTCTTGTGTTTGCAGCCCCTTATAGAGAGACTTGTCCCTCCTCAGATCACTTCAGGACTGTGTTCACCATAGTGACGGTGGCTCTGCTGCTGCTGGTGGGACTGCTGCTCTCTGGGAAACTCAGAGTCAAACACAAATACCTGATACTCATGTGTAAAGGTAAAGGTAGTTTTGATGTCGAGAACATCCCATCCTGAGTCTAGAAAATCCACCAACTCAGGAAAGATGCACTTTAAAAAGCATCACTAAGATTTCTTTTACATTTCATTTTCATCTGTTTTTATTTTGACCGTTGTTTAAGTTGGATTTAAGGTGTCAAACTCTATTGTTTACATGTTCATATTTGCAGAGACTTTCTCACACAGAAAAGGTTAGAAACCACAGAGGTTCTGATGCACAGAGTATTTTCAAAAGGCGAGCTGTCAGTATATCTCAGTATATGTTGGTCTGTGTTTTGTTTTAGACTCTACAGATGCTGCTGATAATTTGAGCTCCTCAGACACAAACCACATGAGAACATGTATGTCTGTAGAAGAGGCGTTCAGGAGCCTCTGTAGAAACAACAAACAATGTAAAGGGTAAACTGTGTCTTGTATAATGGGAAGTATAAGGACAGAATTGAGTCTGTCTAAATATTCACATTTGCTCCTGTTGAACCATCTGCTGTGTTACTGCATCACCTGCCTTTTTGTTTAGTCTTTTGTTTAGTTCTTCCAGTTGTTGGTTCTGCAGGATGAGAAAAGAGAGTTACAAAATAATGTTACATTAAAATCGATTATGTTTATACATTTTTGTATGTGATTTCTTCATCTGAAAACAAGAGAAATGAATTCTGGGGTAAAGAGCAGGGGTGTAATTCATAAAACTGTGTGTAGGATCCTTACTAAAAGTGTACGTACGCCCAAAAGCCAAAAATGGCGTACGCCAAAAGCCAAAAATCTGATTTATAAAACCATGCGTACGCACATCTGTAAGCAATGTTCCCTTTATAAATCACAGATTACCTACAAGTGTGTGTAGGTGAATCAGCCATTTATCCCGCCCTGTACACACCCATTTTAACCATAAATAGTTAATGCAAAGCACCTCATGAATGAGGTTAATGACCCGGGCAGTTGTTGCCGAATCATTACTACTGGCGGGGAAAAAGCAAAAAACTTCTCAGACATTCAGGAATTGCTGCAAATTGAATTATAATTTCGGCCTGTGCTCGCACAGTGTAGGGAAACCTGATGTATAGACTACCTATATTATTAATACTGTCCAAAACTGCAGGCATTATGGCACTCAGGGACTTCCTCCGATATACCAGACATATATGAAAAGCTTTAACATAACTATATATTATACGGAGTGTCTATTTCCACCCCCGGTATGAATAGCCTCGGCCACACAGCTGAGCTATTCACACCCTGTGACGTAACAACAAAAACACGTTGCTCGAGTGCACCGAAATCATGGCGGACGTCCATCTTCCATGACAGCAGAAACTGGCATATTAGGAAAGTTTTGTCTCTAAAGTTTATAACAATTGAATTTCTAGCGGAAAATGGATACTACAGTTGCGCTTTCTGTCTTCAGTGAAATCATAGAACCGTTGGTTTGTTAGTTAGTATCTATTTTTTGTATACAGTACGGTTACCTAGCAACTGAGGCTTGAAGAAAGCAAGTGGTAAACAGTTGCTGAACATCCTGTAAGAACTGCTAGGTTAGTGGTTAGAATGCTTACCTTTGGTATCTGATTTAGGAGTTCAATTCCCCTGTGAGGTAATCTTTAATTTTGTAATTTTGGATTGGATAATTTGCATGCAATTGCGCAAGTCAGGCCTGCGAACGCAATTTTTTATTTTTTTTTGCAGGGTGGGAGGGGAAGACTCTTGAATATGCCTGCTCTGGTTGTGTTGGTTAGGTTTAGGCAAGAGGAGTGGGATTGGTTAGGGTAAAAATGTCAGAGCGATAATATTCCAAAAAGGTGTAATACATGAGTAGTATGGATAACTGTGTGTAAATATATGCCAAGGTACTGTAAATGCACAGGGGTGCAAATAGCATACATTGATATTTGTACCACACGGGGTATTAATAGAACACATTGCTGTGTGCACCGGCGGGGTACAAATAGCATTCATTTCTAATTGCACCAGGGTACAAATAGCATACACTGCTAATTGTACCAGGGGTGCAAATAGCGTCACCCTATATTATATCCAAACCATAATGTCCAGAAAGGTACCAAACTTCTACAGTAGTACAAATAGATTCTCTACTCATAAAACGAGGCAGTGGAAAGTTGGTAAGTACACCAGGAGTATATCTAAATAACGCTTGCCTGATTGCTTTGCTCTCTACGAGCAGCATCATTAGTGGGGTAAATTACAAGATACACCTTTGGATCCATTAGCGCCTGCACTAAGCCATTTGGCTGATAGCACTAACTCGACCAATGTTAGACCAAGGGAAAAAAGCTTCTGGGGGGTGTTTGGCTCGAAGCCATGGTGCAAAGGACCCTAGGTTGAAATTACTCCGAACCATCCCTTTAAGAAAAAGTCATTGCTGCGGTATTATTTTAATCACCTCCTGCAATCTCATGCATCTAATTTTTATGTTTTTTAACTGTGCACATCAGATGGATACGTCCCCTTCTAACGCAGAAGGCGGCTCAGGTTCTTGTTCAGGCTCTAGGCATCTCATGTCTAGACTACTGCAACTCCCTCCTGATTGGCCTGCCGGCGTGTGCCATCCCCCTCCTCAAGTTCTCTCACACTACACCGCTCCTCCGCTCTCTTCACTGGTTACCAATAGCTGCCCGCATCCACTTCAAGACGCTAGTACTTGCATACAGGGCCACGAACAGATCAGCCCCAGCTTACATCCAGGACATGGTCAAACCCTATACCCCAACCCGCCCACTCCGCTCTGCATCAGCCAAACTGCTTGCTGCCCCCTCACATTGAGAGAGAACTAATCACTCGACAAAATCCCAACTGTTTGCTGTCCTGGCTCCTAAATGGTGGAACGAGCTCCCTATTGACATCAGGATGGCCGAAAGCCTACACATCATCCGCCAAAGGCTAAAAACCCATCTCTTCTGACTACACTTCGGATAAACATGAAGAAAGAGGAGGAGAGAAAAAAAGAATATATATATATATATATATATATATATATATATATATATATATATATATATATATATATATATATATATATATTTCTTGAAGCTGCACTTTCACTTGTCTCTTTGTAGTTTTGCTTATTTAAAGCTAATGTACTTGCACTTACTACTTGTTGTCTGGAGTTTGCACCTTCGGGGTTGAAAGCACTTAATTAGAAGTCGCTTTGGATAAAAGCGTCAGCTAAATGACATGTAATGTAATGTGTATTACTTCAGATAAAAGACCACATCTCTGTCAACGTGTCTTCTGGTTGTTGCAGAGTTTTATCTGCAATAACATTTCAGTACAACTTAGAACAATAGAAAATGTTCCTTTATTTCTTTTAAGAAAGGAGTCATGTACAGTTGTTATCAAAAACACGTCTGTGTTTCCCAGCTATAAAACATCAATGACTGCAAGAAAAAAAATGTTTTGGTTTTAAGAGTGTTAGGAGAAACTGCTGTTGGGCTGATTGTGGGATTACAGTAACTGTCTAACCTGAAGTAAACACAACAGAACAATCAGTAAATTGGGACAAAAGATCAACTCTGGGTGAAATTAAATTAAAATATGCCTACTATAAATGTGTATTTTAACTTTAACCATTAATAAAATAATTGCTGGTACTGATATAATGTATTATACATTTTCATTTATTTAATCACACATTCTGTACAAAGTATTATTTATGTCATTGACGTACAGCCTAACATGACTTTTACAGCAAATACAGCAAAAGAATATTATAGTACAATCTTTTAAAAAATGCAACATTATGCAAGACAATGATGAGAAAAAAATAATTTCTATGAAACAAAGAGACTTGAACTGAAATTCATGTTAATGCAGCAACCTGCTTTGTTCTTTAGTGACTTGACCTGGAAGAAATGAGCAAAGAATAGACTGACAAAAGTTCACTGTGGTCACATCTGGTTTGGAATGATCCAGTATGATGGCATGATGAAATATTAAGCCAAGAATAAGCATTTCATCTAAAACGTCTTACCTTCGGCAAGTGTGTCGCTGCATAGTCAAAGTCTGGAATAAAATAGCCTGAGAAAAAAACGTGTACTTTCACCCCACCCCGTCTGTAAATAGGTGACGTGTGTTATGGCTTCATAGTTCCTGTCTATGGAGTCTAGAGGTGACATGGAGGGGGAAAAAAAAAAAGAAAAAAGGAAGGAAAAAAATAATTCAATGGGGGCTAACACTAAACTCGAGATCTCAAGTTTCAAAGTCGAGATCTTCTCGTGTAAAAACAATTGCAATTTAAAGAGCAGCGTTTAAACACCAAATGTAGCAGATGGGAGTACGTTTAACCTCATGTATATGGTGCTGATTTGCTGCAAAGAACAGAGTGAGACTTGATTAACTCTACTGTATTAACATTAGAAAAAATAGCCGCCTACCTGAGCGAGTTGTGTCACTTTCTAAAGTGTAAACCAACAGTGGTTGCTAGAGAGTCAAATTCTTGAATAAAAAATTGGTTGAAAAATAAAATACATGGAAATATTATCTATAATGTTTGTCTTTACAGTAGCTGACCTATAGAAATAAAATGGATTTCCATGAGTTGACCACATATCAATCAATGAAGTCAAATGTATTTTTCAGGTCTACTGCAAATCATGCAGTTGACAAAACCTTCCACTAGATGGAGATCTTGGCTGCAGTCTAAGCTGAGGCATACATATTATATCTACAGTATATCACAGAGATACCATTCAGGACAATACGTCCTCCTTAAACTTTATGCTCCAAGAGAGCGTATTTTTTTTTTAAATCTCCATCTAAATAAGTGTGAAAATTAAAAAAAAAGAAGGAGAAGAAAACACCCCTTTTTTGAAAAAATGGGGAAAAAAAAAAAAATGTTTTTTAATAAAATTAGAGAGAGAGAGAGAGAGAGACAGAGCCAAAAAGAGTGTAAAAGTGGGTACAGAGAGTAAGGTGCTGGGGGAAAAGGTAAATGAGAGGAGAGAAAATATTTTAGCTTTATACAATGTTTTTTTTTCTTTTTTAAAGTACCCTCAAACATGAAACTGTCCTAATAGACCAAACCAATTCAAATGAGAATATCTAATAACGATGGTAATTATTATTATGCCTTATAGGTAGTATCTATTAGTATGATTTTTTGACTACAGGCCTAAAAATAACAAGATGTCCAATAAAATGTCCTGATAGTGTTTGTAAGTGGTGACGCTTAAAAAAGTAATCTCATCACAAAAGTCATTTATAATGAATATTTTTCTGCTCACCAGGTATAAGCTCTACAATCAGGTTCTCTTGGGTCACCTGTTGAGGTTGTACTTTTTTTTCTTAAACTGAGAGCAGCTCTGTCTGTCAGAAACCTCAAACCTGCTGTTTCCTCACCAGAAGAGAACCAGGCTGGAAGAGGAGGGTCTGACTTACATGATATTTATAATTCAGTGTGACTAACTGAACATCAGACTGCAACAGCAAGACAACATGGAGGTTACATCTCTCTGCATCAGACTGTGTGAGTACTGAGACTGTGTCCACAAAAATATATTGAGACAATCATTGTCAAATAACGTGTTTGTTTCTTTAGGGGAAAATTGATGTGAATGATCCAAAATAGAGTGATTTATTTTGTATTTAAGATGGCAGATTTAAGCACAGATAATTTAGAGATTTGTAATCAGCTCACTGATAATTTACAAGTAATACTTATTATATTGTTATATATGTTAAACGTACAACTAATACAGTAACGTCTCTCTGGTCTCCGCAGTGATGACTATGTTGTTGCTGCTGGTCGCACAAGTTAACTTCAATTACTCTCAAAAAGCTGGTAAGTAGCAGTTTATCAATCAAACTTTAATATATGTATTTGCTGTATTTTTAACAACATCCAAAATAGGCTTTAAATATCTCATATCCTGTATCCCAAGTGATAATACCTTAAAATGGTTATGCATTCAAATAACATACCGTAATAAACTAGTACAACATACATTTATTCTGTCATGTTGTACTTCATGAGCCAAGATTTGCATTTGAGGATGACTTCCAAAACATTTGGAAGAGTCATAGGGCTCTTTGTGGCGATGTTGACGCTGTTGACTTGAATTTCAAATTATTTTGTTGAATGAGGACACATTTCATTGAAAAATGTTTTCTTTAATAATTTCTTATTGTTTGTCTCTCTCTTAGATTCATCTTTTCCTCAGGTTGTTCCAAACAGACAGCAGCACTTTGAATATGAGTCCATAGATGTCAGCTGTGAGGGACTGGAGGGACTGACAGGATGGAGAGTGATGAGGAAGATTAAAAGAGTTATTAAAACATGTTCTTCTACCTGGTCGACATCGACAGGACCCTGCACAATTAATAATGCCTTTCCAGCATCTGACAGTGGAGAATACTGGTGTGAAATGTCAGTAAAGAAAAGCAACACTGTCAACATCACAGTCACTGGTATGCAAATACTAAGCAGTAGTAAATACTAAGTACACAAAGTCATCACATTTTAATCCGTGCACATCTCAGTTCTCTGCTCAATATATTTTGAAGTTGTAATAACCAGGAAACATCTGCTATATTGGCCATCTTTGTTCCATGCATAGACTTTCAAAATGTGTAATAAGCATCTTTTTCAAACATATGTTGTTTAGCTGGCTCTGTGATTATGGGGAGTCCTGTCCTTCCTGTGATGGAGGGGGAAGCTGTGACTCTGAGCTGCAGACAGAAGCAGACGTCCACCAATCTCACCACTCAATTCTTTAAAGATGGTCACCTCATGGAGAAGAGTTCTACAGGAATCATGACCATCCATAATGTTTCCAAGTCTGATGAAGGACTCTACAAGTGCAGAATCTCTGGAGCTAGAGAATCACCAGAGAGCTGGCTGGCTGTCAGAGGTGAGCCATAACAAAGTTTCAAAATCATTCAAAAGATGATGTGTACCTCGTGTCAATATTCACGTTTTGAAACTTGATAGAAGTATTAAAAATGACAACTTGCTACTGATCAATCAACCTGCTCTTTGACAACTGTTGAATGTTAATTAAGGAATGGACATAGACATTGTATAGAATATTTTTAAATATCACATTGATATCAACAAGCATGTTTTTCCACAGCATTAGGATCATGTCCCCCCCCCCCAACCTTCCCCTCATCATGGCCCTCAGCTCTCGCTGCTGTTCTACGTCGGTATCGCTGTTTTCTTGGTGGCTTTGCTGCTGTTGGTGGGATTACTGCACTATAGGAAACATCAAACCATCACCAGAGGTACAGAGAATAGAAATCAGTCTGCCTTCTCTCCTAAAATTACATTCCTATTCACAACTTTTCAAAGTGTGTATAGACGCCAAGGTCATGGATTGGTCACATAAACACAGGACTTGTACCTAGGATAGAGCTGTTCCTGTCCCGTGTAAAACCAAAAGCCAACCCATTACTTTGTTCTCTATACCTAACCAAGTAATTTGTTTCAATTCACAGCAATAACCACATGTCTGAAACTGCAACCGTTTCAGAAAATGGGAACACATTTTTTAAGAGACAGGGTTGAAATAAAGATAACACAAAGTGTGCTAAAAGTGCTTTTTCCATTCAAACAGATACCCTAATGTCTCCTTCATCCTTCCAGCCTTTACCTTCTCTACAAACAGGTGAGGCACAAATCTCCTTTTATCATAACTATATAAATGTGTATTTTGTCTTTATGGAAATTATCCAAGAAATGAAGGTGGGCTGGGACATTAACCCTACCTTTATACATCTTACTATTTATTCCTTAAAACCACAGGTTGTAGTCATCTCTATTTTCCATTTTGAAGAAGGCATGAAGGCTGAAACGTCAACTGAATAAAAGGGAAATGCATAAGGAGCCAACACTTTTTTCTACTTTCGAATCTTTTTTGTCCTAACTACTAATACTATTTAAAGGGATAGATTTATAGAATATGTAGATACAGTAAACTATCTGTGTACCCGTTTTCAGTAAAATGTAATATGTAATAATTGTCTGCCTATATACCTACCTGCTACGTTATTATGTTTCAGTGCCTGAAGAGGCCAATGTAGCTGTTCAGTCCCAGACAACATATGCTGTCGTCACAAAACCCAGAACGGAGAGAGGTAATTAATTGACACTGAGAAACGCAGAATGCAACATGTTAACCCTTTAAAAGAAAACTTAGAAAATGTAATTATTTTATTATATTAGTATTCAAGTTAACCTTCCTTTAGACTAAAGTTTGCATCAGTGCTTGTGAACAGACATTACTTTTGTGTCACAACCAGAAATCTTGAGAACCACTGCATTACTAATCTGTCATTTATGGTATATTTTTAAAGTTTATTCATGTTTAAACTGTATAAGACTGTCTGTT
The DNA here is from genome assembly GCF_010015445.1 of Perca fluviatilis. Classification (NCBI taxonomy): domain Eukaryota; kingdom Metazoa; phylum Chordata; class Actinopteri; order Perciformes; family Percidae; genus Perca; species Perca fluviatilis. The sequence goes on along the minus strand of NC_053125.1, from coordinate 26,850,551 downwards.
TCTGGAGCTTTCGGCCCTAGTGATGGTGAGAGCTTCTTATTTTAGCATCTCAGACGTGAAACTACACTAGAAACCCACAGCCAGAAACAGGTAGATTGGCCCCTCAGCTCACTGTGTAGCAGCTCTGGTGATGGCTTTACAGTCATATGTATATATGGTCGCACTCAAGAAACCATCATGAAAAACACACACGACAATGCAGGTGTTAGATTTATTTTTATCAAGACGCCAGGTACTTGAAGCCACCTTGCAGCCCCATGAGTTGTGTGGGTAGTGACTAGGTGGCCAGTATATTTAGATACACAATGGGGCCAGTAATGATATGACGCATGTAAATGTGTAAATGTGGACCCATTTTTTATTCCTTAAAATTATAGAAATGTAATGCACACCACAGGTTGTAGTCATCTTGATTGTCCATTTTGAAGAAGGCATGAAGGCTGAAACGTCATCTGAATTAAAAGGAAATGCATATGGAGCCAGAGTATGCAACACTTTTTTTTTGTCCTAACTATTAATAATATTTAAAGGGATAGATTTATAGAATGATATGTAGATACAGTAAGTTATCTGTGTACCCGTTTTCAGTAAAATGTAATATGTAATAATTGTCTGCCTATATACCTACCTGCTACATTATTATGTTTCTCTTTCAGTGCCTGAAGAGGCCAATGTAGCTGTTCCGTCCCAGACGACATATGCTGTCGTCACAAAACCCAGAAGGGAGAGAGGTAATTAACTTGACACTGAGAAACACAGAATGCAACATGTTAGCCCTTTAAAAGAAAACTCAGAAAATTAAATTATTTTATTATATTAGTATTAAACTTAACCTTCCTTTAGACTAAAAGTTTACATCAGTGCTTGTGAACAGACATTACTTTTGTGTCACAACCAGAAATCTTGAGAACCACTCTATTACTAATCTGTCATTTATGGTATATTTTTTAAAGTTTATTCATGTTTAAACTGTATAAGACTGTGTCTGTTTCTGGAGCTTCGGCCCTAGTGATGGTGAGAGCTTCTTATTTTAGCATCTCAGAGTGAAACTACACGAGAAACCCACAGCCAGAAACAGGTAGATTGGCCCCTCAGCTCACTGTGTAGCAGCTCTGGTGATGGCTTTACAGTCATATGTATATATGGTCGCGACTCAAGAAACCATCATGAAAAACACACGACAATGCAGGTGTTAGATTTTATTTTTATCAAGACGCCAGGTACTTAAAGCCACCTTGCAGCCCCATGAGTTGTGTGGGTAGTGACTAGGTGGCCAGTATATTTAGATACACAATGGGGCCAGTAATGATATGACGCATGTAAATGTGTAAATGTGGACCCATTTTTTATTCCTTAAAATTATAGAAATGTAATGCACACCACAGGTTGTAGTCATCTTGATTGTCCATTTTGAAGAAGGCATGAAGGCTGAAACGTCATCTGAATTAAAAGGAAATGCATATGGAGCCAGAGTATGCAACACTTTTTTTTTGTCCTAACTATTAATAATATTTAAAGGGATAGATTTATAGAATGATATGTAGATACAGTAAGTTATCTGTGTACCCGTTTTCAGTAAAATGTAATATGTAATAATTGTCTGCCTATATACCTACCTGCTACATTATTATGTTTCTTTTCAGTGCCTGAAGAGGCCAATGTAGCTGTTCCGTCCCAGACGACATATGCTGTCGTCACAAAACCCAGAAGGGAGAGAGGTAATTAACTTGACACTGAGAAACACAGAATGCAACATGTTAGCCCTTTTAAAAGAAAACTCAGAAAATTAAATTATTTTATTATATTAGTATTAAACTTAACCTTCCTTTAGACTAAAGTTTACATCAGTGCTTGTGAACAGACATTACTTTTGTGTCACAACCAGAAATCTTGAGAACCACTCTATTACTAATCTGTCATTTATGGTGGTATTTTTTAAAGTTTATTCATGTTTAAACTGTATAAGACTGTGTCTGTTTCTGGAGCTTTCGGCCCTAGTGATGGTGAGAGCTTCTTATTTTAGCATCTCAGAGTGAAACTACACGAAACCCACAGCCAGAAACAGGTAGATTGGCCCCTCAGCTCACTGTGTAGCAGCTCTGGTGATGGCTTTACAGTCATATATATATATGGTCGCGACTCAAGAAACCATCATGAAAACACACACGACAATGCAGGTGTTAGATTTATTTTTATCAAGAGCGCAGGTACTTAAAGCCACCTTGCAGCCCCATGAGTTGTGTGGGTAGTGACTAGGTGGCCAGTATATTTAGATACACAATGGGGCCAGTAATGATATGACGTATGTAAATGTGTAAATGTGGACCCATTTTTTATTCCTTAAAATTATAGAAATGTAATGCACACCACAGGTTGTAGTCATCTTGATTGTCCATTTTGAAGAAGGCATGAAGGCTGAAACGTCAACTGAATAAAAGGGAAATGCATAAGGAGCCAACACTTTTTTCTACTTTCGAATCTTTTTTGTCCTAACTACTAATACTATTTAAAGGGATAGATTTATAGAATATGTAGATACAGTAAACTATCTGTGTACCCGTTTTCAGTAAAATGTAATATGTAATAATTGTCTGCCTATATACCTACCTGCTACATTATTATGTTTCTTTTCAGTGCCTGAAGAGGCCAATGTAGCTGTCCTCGTCCCAGACGACATATGCTGGTGTGTCACCAAAACCCAGAACGGAGAGAGGTAATTAATTGACACTGAGAAACGCAGAATGCAACATGTTAACCCTTTAAAAGAAAACTTAGAAAATGTAATTATTTTATTATATTAGTATTCAAGTTAACCTTCCTTTAGACTAAAGTTTGCATCAGTGCTTGTGAACAGACATTACTTTTGTGTCACAACCAGAAATCTTGAGAACCACTGCATTACTAATCTGTCATTTATGGTATATTTTTTAAAGTTCATTCATGTTTAAACTGTATAAGACTTCTGGAGCTTTCGGCCCTAGTGATGGTGAGAGCTTCTTATTTTAGCATCTCAGACTGAAACTACACGAGAAACCCACAGCCAGAAACAGGTAGATTGGCCCCTCAGCTCACTGTGTAGCAGCTCTGGTGATGGCTTTACAGTCATATGTATATATGGTCGCGAGTCAAGAAACCACCATGAAAACACACACGACAATGCAGGTGTTAGATTTATTTTTATCGGGACGCCAGGTACTTAAAGCCACCTTGCAGCCCCATGAGTTGTGTGGGTAGTGACTAGGTGGCCAGTATATATAGATACACAATGGGGCCAGTAATGATATGACGCATGTACATGTGTAAATGTGGACCCACGTTTTCTCCCTTATACTTTTTTTTTTAATCTAAGATGTCACTTAAATATGCAAGTCTAATGACAGGATATTGCAGATATTGACTTGTTTTGTCAAGATCAAATGACCAAAGAACTATTTAATTCTAAACATGTTAAGTAAAGGGTCAAACAGTATCAGTTTTATTATCTTCTTTACCCAGTGTGCTACAGCTGTAACGTTAGTATAGGCATGGAAGCAGCACACAAACAAAAGGGGAGATAGACTACCGACCTAAAAAAATCTGGCATGTTTCTAACATGACACAGCCAGTAAAGTGATCCCAACTGGTCCTGGCTAACACTGCTTAACTGCTAACGTTACCGGAGGACCAGGCAAGTGGGCCACGGCTGTTCACAACGTGTAGCCTGTTCAGCAGCCCTAACCCTAACCCGTTATTTTAAGCCAAAAAAGGGGGGCTGTAAACACTAGCTGTCAGTATTACATATTGCACCTTTAACTAACATTTTCTATTACTTTTACTTTTAACAGAGTATTTTTACAGGGTGGTATTAGTAATTTTACTTAAGTAAAGGATCTGGATACTTCTTCCACCACTGATTGGGTATCATAATGCATAATAATGATTTTAAAACACAAGCAAAGCCATGTATGTTTTGTCAAAGTAGTTTATAGAAAGTGCAATGGGCCAATAAGTGAGCCTTGTCGTACTACACATTTAGGAGGCAGGCCCAGCCATGGTAACGGATGGTTCTTCCGGCCTATGGATGTGTGTATTAATAAAAAAACATTGTTCAATTAGGCACTTACCTATGTCTCAGGATGTCTGAAATGTTCTTTCTGTCAGAGAATGGCTTTACCCCTCTTTACTACACCATAAGGTGAGGACAGCTTGACAACCAGGCCACCATGAAAAGGTAATACAACTGAACTGGAACGTGATTTGTGTTTTGACTCTTGCTTTGCTGGAAACATTTGACTAAAATGTGTTTTTATTGGAAAGTAGGAGGCTAAACATCCTGATAGCTATATTCTCTGTCTCATGTGTGTCTTGCAGGATACTGAGAGCAGAGACTGAAGAATGAAGGCGAGTCTTTTCAAAGCTCTGTGTGTGTGCAGGTCTTACAACCACACAGAGCTGTTACATTAATGCAGGAGTCTTTAATGAGTACAGATGTTTTTGTAATATTACAAGCAGAATATGTTACATTTTTAATCACCTCTGTTTTAATTTTGAATGCATTCAAGATCATCATTTTAGGAGTTATGTACTGTATGCCCATGACAAAAGATAATGACATATTTTTATTCTTAAAAGAAATACATGGAGAAACAATTAAATATGTTGCAGGTTATATATATTTGTAAAGAGAGTTAATCGGTTGATTCTGATTAAATGACCATGTGTGGCTTGTTATAAAGTAGAAATGACCTACAAAGACTTTTTTTCAACATCATCGGAGAGCTTAAGCTAACTCACAGCATCAATGTCTATTTTAAAGGCATCAGTGTGTAACAGTTAAACCACATTGTTCTACCTGTTCTGTTTGTTCATACATGTAAACTCTGTTTATGAGAACAGAGCAGCTGCAGATTATAATACACTGTGGTCAACTGCTAACATAATAAGATCTGTTTGCGGTGCCTGGGTAGCTCACCTGTTAGAGCGTGCACTCATGTACAGAGGCTCAGTCCTTGACACAGCGGCCGTGGGTTCAATTCCGACCTGGGGCCCTTTGCTGCATGTCATTCCCCCTCTCCCTTCCCTTTCGTGTCTAAGCTGTCCTGTCACAAATAAAGGCCTAAAATGTTAAAAATATATTTGACCTGAAAGGTATATTGACATTCACACTGAGAAGTGATACAATTACTTTCATCTAATCATCTATCATCTAAATTGTTACTGGCAGTTTTAGACAACAGGACATTGCCTTCAGGAAGAAATACAATTAAATTGGACAACTTGATCATAAATTAATTAAAGATGTCCAACTGTACAAAATAAAGACAAGAATAAGCATGCATACTAACAGCCACCAGATGTGTTCTGTTAAAATGAAAACCGTAAAGATATAGATTTATAAATTATTTTGACCTCAATTGTATGTCTCTGATTTGGCTGATGCTGGGCATAGTTTTCACAAATCAAATGTTGAATATAATGTCCTGATAGTCAATTTGATTTATATGGCCCAATATCACAAATCACACATTTGTACATTTGTCTCAGGGGGCTTTAGTAAGTAGCTGATAGTAGGTCTGTATTAAGTAAAGATAAAAAAGAGCTTGTAGGAAAACTATGGCCAACATGGGTAAATACAGTATGGTATATTTATAAAGACAGTAAACATTGTATTGATTCAAAAATAATAATAAACGATTTATGTCAAAAAACAGCAAATGTTGCATTGTATTGTTTTTGTTCTTGAGATATTAGCTCACAGATCACATTTGTACCTTTCAAACATGTAAACATTCAAATCCATGAAATCAGACTGACTGTTCATAGCTCTATGCTGCCCCCAAAAGGATCACCTTCGCTAGTGGCAACATACATATAAATATTCTTTCATAACAGGGATTCAATACAGTCTCATGACCATTTGTAAAAAAAATCTAATCAAATCCAAACAATCCTTAGAAAATGCTGGGTTAGGAGTCAATTGAATGTTCACATCAGTATAAAAAATAATAAAATAAAATACATACAATAGAGGAAAACAGTACAGAGATAATAATGGCAGTTCACAAAACCACAGTGATTTAAACACAGATATTTGTTCCAATGTTTCCAAAAACAAAAGGAATACCTTGTGTCATCCAAGTTAATGTAAATTAATCAACATATACATACATAGAATCCGTCAACATAGTATGAAAGGTAGGAACATTTTTTGTCACAAACATATGACTTGTCCATCTTGGGAGGTTGAGCAAAATTCTGAATGCATCATTAAATGCCGACTGAAGCTTTTTCATTTTTGCTCTAGTAAACACTTGTATAATGACAATGATGTGAGATTAGGAAAAAGTAAAACTACTTCTTAGGGTAAGCTTGTGGTCACGGCTAAAAAAAACAAACAGCATTGACTGCTAGTAGAATATGTGAAACAAACAGTGGCCTCCTATGTCTGTGGAGCTTTGTGGCTCTACAATAGCATCACACTATTCTCCCATTAGTTCTGACAGTCAATAGTCATACATCACATTGCCACTAGAGGCCCCTGTCAGGTTAAACTATTAAACAAACGACCAATGCTGGCCTCCTTCTGACTCCTTCTCTGCTGTTGAATAAATGGTAATCAGTCTTGTGCCTATCATGTACTGTTACTTTTTATAATCTGTGTTATCATATGTATTATAATATGTCTTTGGCACCACCCACTCAACACTGAGGTTATTTCTACCACGGCAGCAGCTCTGTGTCTAGAACGAGGTTTTCAATCTCAAGCACATAATAAGTGTGGCGTCAAAAGCAGAAATATATTTATACTATCTTTAAGAGATGATACCTGGCAAGTATGTTCCATGATTGGGTGACAGTAGTTCTTTGCCTCTTTGGGAACCATTACCACCATGAAACGTACAAACGTAGGGAGTGTTATCTCATATTTAATATTCCAACTTGCCAACAAATTGGCCACTGGCCAACAATATTTTATGTGCAACTGAGAATACTATTACTTAATTTAATTACATAACCAATTGTGGGCCTATTTCTCTGTTTCAACCATCATTTAATATAGTTTATGGGCCTGAGAATAAAAGTCCTTCTCATTTGCAAGTCTTTGTTCTTTGGCTCCTCCCACTGATATTTAACTTAACCACTGAGGTTATTTCTGCCACGACAGCAGCTCTGTCTCTGATACAAGGTTTTCAATCTAAAACATAGAATATTTGCGTCAACAGCAGAAATAAGCCACACAGGAAAAGACCAGTTCTCACCTGCTTTTTATACTTCAGTGTGATGTTTAGACCGTCAGCAGTTAGACAACATGGAGGACACAGCTCTCTGCATCAGACTGCGTGAGTACTGACTGTCTACATTTGATTAAAATTCTATTTAATTGATGTATAGTATCAAATCAAACAGAGGTCATCTCAGGACACGTTACAGATAGAGTAGGTCTAGACCACACTCTATAATTTAAAGAAACCCAACAATTGTACTGACTGTTTCCATTTCCTGATATCTACAAAGTCCATTTGATGAAAAGATCATTCTAAATAAAAAGTAATTAAATGAACAATGAAGATACTTCAAATTCCTGCGGCAATAACAAGAAGGTAACTTATTCGGGATGTCTCAAATCATAGATTTGTGTTTTTGACTTGACTATATATCTGACAGTGCCTGCATCTTTTATTTCTCAGTCTCCCGGAAATAATCATGTATAATCAAGAAGAGAAAGAAATGAATAGAGAATAATTATTTGTGTGACGTCGAAGCTCTTTTCCTTGATCTCTCCAGTGATGACGGTGTTTCTGCAGCTGGGTGCACACACTCAGAAGGTTGGTAAGTAGCTTTGTGTGTTAGTTTATAAAAGCTACAAAAAAGTATTGAGTCATTACTTTAAGTAACTTTCTCAACATCTATTTTCCTCTGTGCTGTTTTCTGTGGCAGATGGAGCTTTTTGGATCATTCCAACCAGACTGCAACTCTTTGAATATGAGTCTGTCTCTTTTAAATGTGTGGGCTTCGATGGCTTGACTGGATGGAACGTTTTAAGGAATATCAAAACAGAAATTTCGACTTGTGGTTTGTCGAAGTGGGGGGTGTCGAACGAGTCGTCCTGCACCATTAAAGGTGCTTTTCCAGACGACAGCGGGGAGTACTGGTGTGAGTCTGGAGGAGGGAAGAGAAGCATCTCTGTGCACATCACTGTCACCGGTATGTTTAGGTTGAAAACAGCAGCATTTGTTCAAACTCGTGTTCATTATTAAATATTAAACACATATTGTTCAGCTGGTTCAGTGATCCTGGAGAGTCCTGCTCATCCTGTGATGGAGGGAGAAGCTGTGAGTCTGAGCTGCAGAAACAAGACATCTTCTTTCAACCTCCGAGCTGATTTCTATAAATATGGCCGCCTCGTCAGTAGCAGCTCAACAGGAGAGATGACCCTCCGCAGTGTTTCAAAGTCTGATGAAGGACTCTACATGTGCAGCATCTCTGGAGTTGGAGAATCACCAGAGAGCTGGCTCAGTATCAGAGGTGAGACACTAAAGGGTTATAAAACTATTTAGTTTTTATCCTAATTGTTTGATGATCAGCAAGATCGATGGAGTGTGGTATCGAGGTATGATTTAATTAATTGTACATACTTTTGTAGCAGATTATTATCTCACCAGTTAATAATAGTGGCAAATAGCTTATTTTATCTTCACTACGTCTAAAACAACCTTGTCTTCTGCAAAACATGTTAGCCAAACTTTTCAACTGGAATACAGAATTATAGCTGCTATAGACACAGAAGCAGCATACATTTCATGCAGCCAATCTGCAGTAAAACAATGTATTTCATTCTCATCTTAAAATAAAAGACACACTGAGTCACCGCTGTGTGTCATGATATCACAGTAAATACTTTCTGTTGGCTTTGCAGCAGTTCCTCCAGAGACTTGTTCATCCTCCGATGATGGGTTCCTCATGTTAAGAAGCGTTCTACCCCTGGTGATGATGGCTCCTCTGCTGCTGCTGCTGGGACTACTGCACTGTGGGAGACTCGGAGGTAAGCAACAATAAGTCATGGCCACTCAGGTGTGAATATAATAGTGTTGTAGTTTTTAGAGTATACTATTGCTAAGAATGAGGATAGAAGAAAGTTGGGGCACAGGCCCAAGGGGTCAGCCGTCCTGACTCACAAAATGTTGCTAAAAAACACAAACCGATCACACAGAGATGCTAAATGACTAAAAAAATACATAAAAACAACTACAAACGCCAAATGCCTGAAAAGAGACATAAAACCAACCAAAAACACGGCGACTAAAAATGGCCCAAAAAATGACTTTAAAGAGATGCAAAACAGCCAGAAAGAGACAAAAAATAGGTGCAAAATAGATACAAATCAATTCCAAAGAGACCCAAATTAACGAGAAGTAGACTCATTCAAACTGTTTGAGTTTGGGTGTGTTGTTCCTATGTAAACGGGGTGGGGGGGTCTCTTATATGTCTACGCCCTGGGGCCCAGTGCACCACCTGCTGGTGGATGTGTGTAATTGTTGGTGTCTTAGGTACGTACACCAGTCTATACAGTACCACCCCTGAAATTCTCACTTGCAAAACTGAGAAAGAAAAAAAGTAAAGGGATGTAAAGTGCTGTCCTTTACGTAGTTCACACCTCAGAAGTTTAGAAAGGGACAGCACAACCTTGTATAAAAATGAGGAGATGCATTAATTGCATTTATTACAAAATGTTTGCTAGAATCATGGTTCTTGCGTCTGCTGCTTTAAGACATACTGTATTTTTCAATGATTGATTTATGAATTCATGTTTTTAAGGGGCTAGAAGAAGATGTGCTGTGACTGAATCAAGACGTGAGGATTCTCAGAAGTCAAATGAAGACGCTCTGCAAACGACAGTTTTATTTTGAGCCGTGTCTACATTTAATAATCCACTCTGACCATAACTCTGACAAACCCTGTGCAGACTGACCACATCATCTCTGAACCTCTATCAGTACACTCTGTGGGGGAGTGGGAGTCTCACTTTCTGTTTGTATTTCATACAATCCAAAAGAATGTAAAAGTTTAGATTTTTTTAAACAAGTGTTTGTAAGTGTATGTAAATATACTACTTCTTTAATAAAGGATACACAATAAAATGTCCAAAATGTTTTTTAATACTTTGGGGGGTAGAGTACGACCTGTGAATCATGTGTGTCTGTATGTGTGTGTGTGTGTGCATGCTTGCGTGGGAGTAAAACAATGAAAAAAAGAATAGAGGAAATCATGCTACTGATATGTTTTTTCCAGTATGTCTACATATATTTAAGGAAACACCTTTGTGATAAGCGCCACAATCTTGAAATCAGCCATTAATAAAAAATAAAACAAGTAGCAGTTACACAACATCCGTTATAGACAGATGATCATGTATCTGACTCACTAAACTTCAAAATGAAAAATTAAACAAAGAGTTCTCAGAGCGAAGAGAAGCACAGGTTTTTCTTTTTCACAAGACAATGCTTACCCATATATTTCCTTTGAGAGACAATATCTGACAAGTAGGTTCCATGATTGCATGACAGTTGCTAATTGCCTCTTTGGAAACCATTACCACCACAGAACGTACAAACTTATCCCATTTACAGTATAATATGGCCATTTGTCAACAAATTGTCATTTGTAAATTCTAAAATACCTTATTAATAGCATAATTATAGGACCAGTTTTGTTCTTACTTTTCTGTTTTAGCCATCATGAAATATAGTTCCTGGGCCTCTGAATGTAGTTTTTTGTTCTTTGGCTCCACCCACTGAGGTTATTTCTATCACAACAGCAGCTCTGTCTCTGAGACAAGGTTTTTGACCTAATGCACAGAATTAGTGTTGCATTAACAGTATGAAATAAGCCACATATGAAGAGACCACTTCTCACCCACTTTCAATAATTGCAGTGAGACAACATGGAGGTCACAGCTTTCCGCATCAGACTGTGTGAGTACTGACTGTCTTCTTTTTAGAAAAACTAAAAATATTAAAGAAGCAGGTTGAAGTCAATAATGCTGTAACAACAAATGCTGTGGACTGCTGGTGCAAAATGTTTATTTTTCACTTTGACCTTTCTGTTCCATTTATGAGATTTAACAGACAATATGCTGAGCTTTAAGAGCAGCTGCAGTAGCTGTAGGAATCAATAAACATATAGATGCTATAAACATGTCTCTGTGATGTTTGGCTCTTTTTCTTTGTCTCCTCAGTGATAAATGTGTTGTTCCTGCTGTGTGCACTTGATCAGAAAGTCTGTAAGTACCAGTTGGTTGCTTGTTAGTATGAAGGAAGTAGGAACACATGTTCTCTTGTGATTTTGGTGAACTGACCCTTTTTTCCTTTGTGTCAGATTCAGTCTTTCTTCGAGTCGACCCAAACAGGCTGCAGTTCTTTGAATATGAGCCTGTAACTTTGCATTGTGAGGGGGTCAAAGGGGAAGTATTCTCATGTGGAACTCATAGTAGGCTGGGAACCAAACAGGTGCCATGTAACATTAAAAGTGTTTATCTAGAAGATAGTGGGGAGTACTGGTGTGAGGCTGAAGGGGGGGAGAGAAGCAACAGCGTCGACATCACTGTCACTGGTATGTTTGATTTAAGACAACAAGATTTTGTCAAATTCATCTAGACTTTAACATGATATAAGTATCAAACACCTTGTGATCAGAACATTCAGTGATCATGGTGAGTCCTGCTCTTCCTGTGATGGAGGGAGAAGCTGTGATTCTGGGCTGCAGAAACAAGACTGCTTCTTTCAACCTCCGAGCTGATTTCTATAAAGATGGCCGCCTCATCAGTAGTAGCTCAACAGGAGAGATGACCCTGCATAGTGTTTCCAAGTCTGATAAAGGACTTTACAAGTGCAACATCTCTGGAGCTGGTGAATCACCAGAGAGCTGGCTGGCTGTCAGAGGTGAGACACTAAAGGGTTATTAAACTATTTAGTTTTTATTCCTAATTATTTGAAGCTCAGCAGATTGATGGAGTGTGGTGTCGAGGTATGATTTTGTTAATTGTAAGCCTACATACTTTTGTAGCAGATATTTATCTCTCTGATTTTATCTTCAATACCTCTAAAACAACCATGTCTTTTGCAAAATGAGTAAGCCAAACTTTTCAACTGGAATACAGAATTATAGCTGCTATAGACACAGAAGCAGAATAAAGTGCATGCAGCCAATCTGCAGTAAAACTATGTATTTCATTCTCATCTTAAAATAAAAGACACACTGAGTCACCGCTGTGTGTCATGATATCACAGTAAATACTTTCTGTTGGCTCTGCAGCAGTTCGTCCAGAGACTCGTCCGTCCTCTGATGATTGGTTCCTCATGTTAAGAACCGTTCTCCCCCTGGTGATGATGGCTCCTCTGCTGCTGCTGCTGGGACTACTGCACTGTGGGAGACTCGGAGGTAAACAAAAATAAGTCATGGCCACTCAGGTGTGACTATAATAGTGTTGTAGTTTTTAGAGTATACTATTGCTAAGAATGAGGATAGAAGAAAGTTGGGGCACAGGCCCAAGGGCCCAGGGGTCAGGGGTCCTGACTCACAAAATGTTGCTAAAAAACACAAACCGATCGCACAGAGATGCTAAATGACTAAAAACATACACAAAAACAACTACAAACGCCTGAAAAGAGACACAAAAACGACCAAAAATACAAACACAACGACTAGAAACGGCCCAAAAACGACTATGAAGAGATGCAAAAGAGCCAGAAAATGACAACAAAAGAGGTGCAAAATAGATGCAAATCAACCACAAAGGGACCCAAATTCACAAAAAGTAGACTCATTCAAACTCTTTGAGTTTGGGTGTGTTGTTCCCCTGCAGACGGGTGGGGGTCTCTTATATGTCTACGCCCAGGGGCCCAGTGCACCACCTGCTGGTGGATGTGTGTAATTGTTGGTGTCTTAGGTACATACACCAGTCTATACAGTACCACCCCTGAAATTCTCACTTGCAAAACTGAGAAAGGAAGAAAGTAAAGGGATAGAAAGTGCTGTCCTTTAACTAATTCACACCTCAGAAGTTTAGACAAGGACCGTGCACAACTGAACAATAACCTTGTATAAAAATGAGGAGATGCATTGTACCTGGTTTTAGCACAATTGCTATTTTCCACCCTAATTCCCTGGGCAGGTAGATAGAACATTAAATGATAACAGAATTCAATGCAAATGGAATACAAAACACCAGGTTATACAATTTAACAAACAATACTGTTCACATTTCCCACACCACCTAATCACAATAATTCACAAATATCTAAAAAGTTGCAGCAATAACATTATCAGGGGCTCAGTCATTCCCACATCATACTCCTTTCAATGCATTATGCCTCATCAATTACACAATTTAGAAGAGGAAAATACATTTTTAATTACAAAATGTTTGATAGAATGATGGTACTTGCATCTGCTGCTTTAAGACTTGTTTTTAATTGATTGAGTTATGAATTCATGTTTTTAAGGGTCCAGAAGCAGATGTGCTCTGACTGACTCGAGAACGGAGGATTCTCAGAAGTCAACTGAAGACGCTCTGCAAGCGACAGTTTTATTTTGAGCCGTGTATACATTTAATAATCCACTCTGACCATAACTCTGACAAACCCTGTGCAGACTGACCACATCATCTCTGAACCTCTATCAGTACGCTCTGTGGGGGAGTGGGAGTCTCACTTTCTGTTTGTGTTTCATACAATTTAAAAAAAGGAAAAAAGTTCTTTAAAAAACATGAAAAAATGTTTTTTTGCATCATCACCATATTGTGATGTAATATTTGGATGGAAACGGAAAGTTGTAAAAGAGCATGTTAATGACAGTAAAAGGCCAGTAGCTATCAGCCACATGTATATGTCTAACTGTGTGTAAATATATTACTTTATTAATAAAGGATATGCAATAAAATGTCTGTCTGTAATGCTTTGAATGATGTACTGCAGCAGGGGGTAGAGTAGGACCTGTGAATCGTGTGTTAGTGTGTGTGTGTGTGGAAGTGAAACATTGAAATAAAAGAATAGAGGAAATCATGCTACTGATATGTTTTTCCAGTATGTCTATCAATCTATCTGTCTATAATTGCAAGAACGTCTTTCTGTCTGTGTGTGTGTGTGGGGGTTTTAAGCGCATATCTCTCGAACCATTAGTCCGATGGATTTCAACCTTGACAGGTGTCTTGCTACGGGCACGAGTAACTGCAGTGCCAAGTTTGATGTTGTTTGGATAAGAAACTCAAAAGATATAGTTAAATATTGGCTTAAATACATTGGCTTTTGCCAATCTAGCCGCTGGCCACTCCCCCTCTCACACTGCATGCAAATACTGACTGAGCACCTGTTTGTGTCGTGACTCACTCGGATCTTTCACGTACTGCACGGTCTCTCTCACTCTCTGCACGTGCGCACACATACACACACACAGGTTATGGTGGTTGATGATCGCAGATATGTGCTGTTTAGCTCTCATAACGGGCAGGGTGGGTAGCGCACTGCCATGAGTCCATGACGCTAATGTCTGATTACATTCTGAATCTGCAACGTTCTCTGTCAGGTAAATCGATAGTTACGTTATTGTAACTCCAGATTCTATGAGTATAGCCGTAGCCCTCTAAGACACGCTATGGGTTTATCCCTTCGCGCATGCGCAGTCGTGAAGATTTTCTTTCCCGCCCTTGCGTGCCGCAGGGGCTTCAACTACGTCTGCAATTACTGTATAAAAACAGGGCGGACCCGTTGCTCTGCTCCCAACATCAGCTTTTTCTTCAGCTAATGCAAGAGGAGCAGGTGGCCCGAATCTTAGAGGGCTACGCCTATACTCATAGAATCTGGAGTTACAAAAACGTAACTATCGTTCTATTTCTTATAGGCTTCGCCCTCTAAGCCACGCTATGGGTTAGGGCGAAGCTGATGTAGTCAATGCCACCTGCGACAGATCCCAGAAGTGGAACATAGACTAACTATTTTCCCTTACTGTCACTTTATCTCTCATGGGCCGCTATGGCAACGACCTGTTAGCTGGCTTAAAGCCCAAGCCGAGAATGCAGGCGTGCATGATTGATGAGGGAAATACATGATTGATAATTATGGGACGCCCGAATTCTCCCAGACACCCAGAGTGGGGGGGGAGGGGGCAGGAGAAAACATAAAGCGGCACATGTTGTGATTGTATAATAGTGACAAAAACATATACATATGTACAAAATATATACAATTATACATACGACGGGGCCTCATTCGTCATTGTGAGAAGAGAGGGCCGAGTGAGTCAGGGAGGGCTCAGACACATCCCGCAAATAGAAGCGGATGAAAGGGCATGGAGATGCCCAAGAGGCCGCAGCACATTTTGGGCCACTGACATGCCTCTGAACAGGGCTGTCAATGCAGACAGAGCCCGTGTAGAATGTGCCCGAATGCCCTGGGGGGGGCACCGCCCCCTACGTGTTATAGGCCTGAGTGATAGCCTCGCACAGCCAGTGAGACAGGCGTTGTTTTGACAGGGCCGCTCCTTGGGAGTGTTCCCTGTAGTGAACAAACAGCATAAGTCCGCCTTATATCCGCCGTGCGTAAGACATACTGTGATAACGCACGCACCGGGCACAATCTGTGGGAAGCCTCCTCCGCGTCGTTGTTATGAGGCGGGGGGAAAAAACCCTGGAGGGAAAAAACCCTCGACCGAAATGAATTTGTTAAAATTTTTGGTGTGAAGGAAGGGTTGGGCTGTAGGGTGGCTGCGCTCCCGTCCCCTCTGATTGAGAGACAGGACGGCGAGACTGACAGCGCACATAAGTCGCTCACTCGCTTGGCTGATGTCAGTGCAAGGAGGAGCGCCGTTTTTAGAGCCAGCAACCTGAGAGGGGCTCGTGCCAGGGGCTCGAAAGGGGGCTTCGAATCCCAAATCCCATCGGGAGCTATGGGACCGTACAGAAGCTTGCGCCTGACCTCCGTGGGTAGCTATGACATGTGGAGCCAGATATTTCGCTGGGCCACAGTCTGCCACGCCTGGATCATCAACAACGCCACCGTGGTCGCCGTGGTGAGGGTGAGGATGGTGGTCATAGCCTTGCCGATCTCCGTAGCTAGCTCCGGAGGAAGCGCCTCCGGGTTGGTGGCCATGGCGGAGACGGCGGAGGCTAGCAAGGCTATGTTGTTTTGCGCCGCTAAGCCCTGGGCCGCACACTGGTGAGACCGGTCAGTGACTTGGGCGCAAACCTGGTCCTGGGGGGATGGGGGGGTCGGCTTCCGGTGGCCGAAGAAGGTAGCCTTCGGAAGCAGGATCGACGCCAGGCTCTGCTCCAGAGGGGGGACCGAAGGAAAGCCTGCCTCTGTGTCGCCATGAACCCGTGTGAACGGGGCATAGTGCGAGACTGGCACCCTCAGTTTCCCTGGCTGAGAGAGAACCTCCTCCACGAACGGCCGAAGCTCCGTTAAGCGCGGCCAGAGTGGGGCCCGTTTGGACGGCGGCTCCTGAGAGTAGATGTCACCGCTCAGGAGGCCGAGAGAGGGGGCTGGAGGCTCCGCTGGAAGCGCTATGCCCCTCTGGTCCGCCGCCCTTTTTATGATCTCCGGCGGGTCCATAAAAAGAGCCTTGGTGGTGGAGGGTGGAGCCACCTGCGGCAGAGGGGAAGACCGTTGAGGCGGTGCCCCTGGCCGTTCTGGAGACTGTGAGAGCCGTAGCGGAAAGGCATCGATCCCAATCTCCAGATCCAGTCCTCCCAGTGGGGAGGAAGGAAACCCGGTGAGAGAGTCGTCGTTCGGGGGAGACGAGTCATCAGACTCGTGCCCGTCGAAGACGCCCTCTTCCAGCGGTTCCAGGGCGTCGACGGTGTCGCGTCGGTCCGCCCAGCTGCCGTCCCCCTCTCCGTCGACACACACACACTGGTTCTGGTGGTTGATGAACGCAGATATGTGCTGTTTAGCGGAGCGCTGGTGGGTAGCGCACTGCCATGAGTCCATGACACTAATGTCTGATTACTCCACATTTTCATTGTGATATTTTGTGATTAAATTCTGAATCTGCAACGTTCTCTGTCAGGTAAATCTGTAAGTTAGTACTACCACCTCGGGTCTCTCTCTCTCTCTCTCTGCGCACACACAAACGGTCCGGTTCTGGTGGTTGACGAACACAGATATGTGCTCGGTCTCTCTCTCTCTCTCTCTCCGCACTCTCTCTCTTTGCGCACACACACAAACGGTCTGGTTCTGGTAGTGATTAATGCAGATATGTGCTCGGGTCTCTCTCTCTCTCTCTGCGCGCACACACACACACACACACACACACACATGGTCCGGTTCTGGTGTTGATTAACGCAGATATGTGCTGATTAGCTCTCATGACTGGCCGGGTGGGTAGCGCACTGCCATGAGTCCATGTCTGATTACTTCACATTGTCATTGTGATATTTTGCGATTACATTCTGAATCTGCAGCGTTCTGTGTCAGGTAAATCAGTACGTTAGTAGTAGGGTATACAGGGGAGTTCCATTTGAAGTGGTTTGGGGTCCTTCTGTAAGTAATTTTGGGGTAGGCTACAATTTGGTTTTGATGAATTCTACAAGCAGCAATACCACAGGCCAAGTAATTGGCAGTTCCAAACATGCACATTTTCAACGGGCACTGCACTAGTTAACAAAAATTAAACAAGTAGCAGTTACGCAACTTCCATTATAGACAGATGATCATGTATCTGACTCACTAAACTTGAAAATGAAAATTTAAACAGAAAGAGTTCACAGAGCCAAGAGAAGCACAGGTTTTTCTTTTTCACAAGACAATGCTTACCCATATATTTCCTTTGAGAGACAATATCTAACAAATACGTTCCATGATTGCGTGACAGTAGCTATTTGCCTCTTTTGGAACCATTACCACCACAGAACGTGCAAAATTATCCCATTTACAATATAATATGGCCACATGCCAACAAAATGTCATTTGTAAATTCTAAAATACCATATTAGTAGTATAATTATATGACCAGTTTTGTTCTGACTTTTCTGTTTTAACCATCATGAAATATAGTTCCTGGGCCTCTGAATGTAGTTTTTTGTTCTTTGGCTCCACCCACTGAGGTTATTTCTACCACGACAGCAGCTCTGTCTCTGAGACAAGGTTTTTGATCTAATGCACAGACTTAGTGTTGCGTCAACAGTATAAAATAAGCCACCAAGGAAGTGCCACTTCTCACCTGCTTTCAGTACTTGCAGTGAGACAACATGGAGGTCACAGCTCTCCGCATCAGACTGTGTGAGTACTGACTATGACTTCCTTTTTTATTTTTATTTAACCTTTATCTAACCAGGTAGGCCGTTGAGAAAGGTTCTTTAGTAAAACAAAAATAATAAAGAAGCAGGTTGAAGTTAATAAGGCTGCTAAACAAATTATGTGAACTGCTGGAGCAGTGTTTATTTTTGACTTTGACCTTTCTGTTCCATTTATGAGATTTAACAGACAATACGCTGAGCTTTAAGAGCAGCTGCAGTAGCTGTAGGAATCGATGAACGTATAGATGCTATAAACATGTCTCTGTGATGTTTGGTTCTTTTTCTTTGTCTCTCCAGTGATCAATGTGTTGTTCCTGCTGTGTGCACTTGATCAGACAGTCTGTAAGTACCAGTCGGTTGTTTATTAGTATGAAGTAGGAACACATGTTCTCTTGTGATTTTGGTGAACTGACACTTTTTTCCTTTGTGTCAGATTCAGTGTTTCTTCGAGTCGACCCAAACAGGCTGCAGTTCTTTGAATATGAGCCTGTAACTTTGCATTGTGAGGGGGTCAAAGGGGAAGTACTCTCATGTAGAACTACTAGTAGGCCGGCATCCAAACAGGTGTCCTGTAACATTAAAAATGTTTTTCCAGAAGACAGTGGAGAGTACTGGTGTGAGGCTGAAGGGGGGGAGAGAAGCAACAGCGTCGACATCATTGTCACTGGTATGTTTGATTTAAGACAACAAGATTTTGTCAAATTCATCTAGACTTTAACATGATATAAATATCAAACACATATTGTTCAGCTGGTTCAGTGATCCTGGTGAGTCCTGCTCTTCCTGTGATGGAGGGAGAAGCTGTGACTCTGAGCTGCAGAAACAAAACTGCTTCTTTCAACCTCCAAGCTGATTTCTATAAAAATGGCCGCCTCATCAGTAGCAGCTCAACAGGAGAGATGACTCTCCGCAGTGTTTTCAAGTCTGATGAGGGACTCTACAAGTGCAGCATCTCTGGAGCTGGAGAATCACCACAGAGCTGGCTGGCTGTCAGAGGTGAGACACAGCAATGTTTCAAAAAATAACATTTATACATACATGTGAAATAAATGACTGCTGTAGGCCTATAGATTTGAAGTTAGGTTTAATCATTCGCTGCCATTTTTCACTAGAGACTCCCATCTCCTCCAATCCCAACTCCTCCAATTCTACCCCATGGATAGTTGTCTCTGTTCTATTGATGCTTCTGCTGTTGGCGGTGGGACTTCACCTTGGAAAAGGTTATTTGCACAGAGGTACGGATACATTTCAAACAGTTTTGCTGCTAGAAGCGCTCACAGCTATTGCTGCTCTGCACTCCAAGAGGTCATCTGTCAGTCAAACTGTAGGTGGAACTGTGATGTGTTTAACCTTTGATTTTGTGTTGGTGCCATTCTAGTGTCCGTAGATTGATCTCTTTTATATGCTAACATAACCATGGATTACTCCTTTGGACAAACTCAGTTTTGCTTCTGCAACATATCACATTCTGTGAGACAGAAGTGCCTTTCATGGTATCTCTGCAATGTAGATCTCAACCAGCATTTATTTTTTAAGAATATTTTGTGGGCTTTTATGGCCTTTAATTGATAGGACAGCTTGGAGACAGAAAAAGGGGAGACAGAGAGGGGAGGCTACATGCAACAAAGGGCCGTGGGGTCAGACTGGAACCGGGGTCACTGCAGTTAGGACTGAGTCTTAGTATATGGGGTGCAGCCTCAACAGGTGAGCTACTAGGGCGCCCCCAAATAGTTTTGTTTCTCTTAATAAGCAAGCAAGGTATTTACTGACTTGCAACTATTTGGTATTTTTGGTAACAGTTTGGCACAGAAGGGAGAGAGAGATGTGCAGTATGAGGATTTTTGCTGGTAACCGTGCCGTACAATTTAGAAATACTGCTCCATAGCACTACTTTAGGTGAAAGACTTCACATTGAACTTGAAAACTTGAAAATTGGTTTCTAATATTTGTTCCAATTTTGTGAACGTAAGGCTATTTTAACTAGGGATGGGCATTGTTTGGATTTTAACGATTCTGATTCCAATTCCGATTCTTCCTTTCGATTCCGGTTCTTATCGGTTCTCGATTCCGATTCTTTGAGGGGTGGAGTTGAAACGGGTCACATGCCTATTTTCACAAATAAGAGCAAAGTTTTATTTTGATTCAATGGTGGTTTGCAGTTTTACAGCTTTTTCAACGTAAAATAAAGCCACACTAGAGCGCCGCTTACTGTGCTCCATGGCTGCAACACAACAGACGCCTGGCCGCTACGGAAACCCAAACTTGCACATGTTAAATTGGGAAGTGATGATCGGATTTGAAACCAAATCCTCCAAACGATTCCAAAACGATTCCAATAAAGAAACGATTCCGATGGAATCGTATTTTTTGAAACGATTCCGATTAGGAATCGGTTCTCGATGCCCAACCCTAATTTTAACTCCTTTATAAATTGATTAATTCAATGTAAAATTTGTAGTCACAAAATAAAGCACAGAAACAGGACATGATGCTAACTGTTTACACTGGGACATTTTTTCATATTGTCTAAAACGCTGTTATCTTTAGTTCCTGGTTTTGTATTGAAGCTGTTATTTTTCTTTCTTGTACTACAGTATTGCTCTACCTGTCCACACTGACACCTGAATCACGCTTACCTGAGGACCAAACAGGTGAGAAGAAAAACCATCTATCAGTATACTGGTATATTTTCAGCATTCTACCTAGGCATGTAAAGATATTATATATATTATAAGTTGTATATTATATTTATTAATTAGGATCTTTATATATAGAGCCATTTTAAAAACCAGAACTAGAAAGTGCTTTACACAAGGCAGCAATTGAAATTATCTAAAAATATCAAGTATAAAGTCATCATATCGATGACTCTTATGCTGAGTTCAGACCAAAGATTCGCTACGAGTTGAAACTTGCTAGTACTTGCAACACGTCGGTCTGCAGCATTCTGAAACCTGCCGGTTCACACCATTGCGACAAGACGAAACGGTGTACCATCTCCAACTTTGTACTTTATGTAGGCCTTTTGTAGCCAAATATATAATTTGTTGTGTCTAAATATGAATGTGGATAAGGATAGTGATAGTGAGATCTTTGCTACAGTGACATTTCCAGTGATGAATCGGCAAAAACACGTTTTATTTCTCTTATTGACGGCTTTGTCCTAGGAACTCCCTCTCTTCAGTCACTCTCAAGCTTGCTCCATCGGACGTGCTTGCGGGCACACATTGAGCCTCTGTAAATAGTTTGTAACAGAAATAAAATGGATTATGGATCATTTTATTGTAGCTGACTTTACAAGATGACTTCGCTATTGGCTGTTGAAACAGGTGCCAACCCTTATGTTCTAGTTTATATCCTTGACGTTACAATTCCGGGATTGTTCTCTGTGTTGGAATTTTATATTCTGGTGGATTTCTGAGGACTATGGTTAACTGATCCTCAGATCTCTGCAGGGTAAATCCAGACAGCTAGCTAGACTATCTGTCCAATCTGAGTTTTCTCTCGCACGACTCAAACAACTTTTGAACGTACATGTTCCACCAAAACAAGTTCCTTCCCGAGTCTATTTTGCAGCGGCTCCGTGTGGAGCTTAGCGCCGCCCATGACGATTGTGATTGGTTTAAAGAAATGCCAAACCGGAGCACGTTTTTCTCTCATCCAGGAATGCTATTGCCCAAAGCGAGACTACTTACGTTCTAAAACCAGTCTCTGGACCCTCAACCAGCCGAGTTGCAGCCACACCATCATCTGGTTTGAGTCGACCTGAGATGGGCCGGTTAAGAACGCTGCAACTTTTCTCAGCGACATTCTAAAATGGTTTCATCTTGTCGTGAATCTTTGGTCTGTACTGGGCTTTAAACTACAATATGAGTTTGAAAAAAGCCTAAAGTCAAATATCCCCGTCTGGCGTAATCCCTGTTGGTAATTGTTGAGTCATTTACGGTATACAAAAACAAATGATCTAATAGGCAACATTAGTTTCCTATTTATATTGTTTATTTTTTAGTATCTGTAGAAACCGGTGCAGCTGATGCAAACAAAGTGACGTATGCTGCCGTAACAAAAAACAGGAGGAAGAAAGGTACAGTACTTCACTTGACATTGTTATTTTTGTCTAAATTTTACTTTACTTTATAACCTCATGTCAACACAGACCACAATAATCATGTTATTAAAACAGCATCTAAATTGTGTATTTAATTGGGTGAAACAGCTCAAACTTTAGAATGTATCATTTGGTTTAGAAATGTACAGCCATGCACATTACTCCAAACAACAGTTTTAGTGAAAAAAATGACTTTAGTTTTACAAGCAGAAAATGTGTAGGTGCTGGGTATAATTTGAGCTTCCTAGACTCAAACCACAGAAGAAACCCACAGAGAAAACAAGGTTGAAAGGCCCCTCAGTGTATGTAGTATAAAGGTTATGGGTTTGCTTTATACTAAACAAAAGGGTTAGCTACCTACATACCTAATGACTTGAGAGATACATTCAATTTGAAGTAAAAGTTTCTGTTTTATTCCACCTTTTATGTTGAGCTTTAAGAGAAATACTAATTTTCCTTGCACACCAATCTCACTTTTTGCTTAAACTTGGGGATATTTAAGGTTTGAAAATGTTGTCATTGTGTTTCATAAGCCCACCAATCAAAGCCTTTGCGCAACCATAAGTGTGTAATATCACAAACGCAAATAACAAAGTCAGAACATTACTTTATTAATCTCAGATTGGTGCCACTCATCAGCTTATTGATGAGAAATAAATAATAATTCAGAGTTTAACCAGCATATGTCCAGCAGAATCAACCTGAATGATTGGAAGCATACAGTAAAGTTCTGGGCCAATTTAACCCCTGTGTTTATGCAAAACAAAAACCTTTGTGAGCTTTAAAGGTTTTGTAGGGGTATTTTGAACTTTAGAGGCTCGGCTAGCTTTTCCACCTGATTACAGACCGTATGCTAAACTAATCACCTTCTGGCTCAGGGTCCTTACTTCACAGACAGATCTAAGAGTCTCTTGGCAAGAAAGATTCCCAAAAATGTAAAACTTCCCCCGATAAATACAATGAAAAATATTCTAGTGAACCAACTGTAATTTCAACTCAACCTTAAACACCATCATTGATGTTGATATATCTACCTATCAGCTGACTACCCCTGTCTATTTCCATCAGATGAGGATGAATTTGCATCTAGACCTATTTACTACACCTTGGGCCTGGGTGACACTCAACACCTGGGTGAGACTCATTGTTATTAAAAAGCAATTTCAATGGTATGTGATGTTGGGATTAGCCAACATCAGAGACACCACCAATTTGACAATAAAGTAAGTGAAATTTGTGTTTTGATGAATCAATATTTTGGCAACAAACTGACATAATTGCATCTATTTTCAAAGCAGAGCATGCAGCAGGTATCAACCCATCATTTACAGAGAATGCTGTTTACTCTTCAATCGAGTAGGTAAGACTGAGGGTAATACTGGCTTTTATGCCATATTCACGTCTGGATGGTAGAGATTGGAAAGCTTTCTATATTTACAACTTGAGTCATAACTTAAGACGTTTATATGAACAGTTGGTTGTATGCAGGTTTTAAAATTATGAAATGTCATAACAGACTATATAAAACTTCATATAAATTTGAGTTTAATTATAATAAATAGAAATTATTGGCTGACAATAAATATAAGCATCAAGTGGGATCAATGGGAGCTTCCAGAGTTTCTGAGACGTATTTATGACTCAAATGTCGATGTGAATGCTATTTAAGTCAGAAACTCATATACTGTTGTCATCAAACCATATCATGTTTGATCCTCTTGAGCACCACTTCCAACAGCATTTCTTCTTTTACTTTGATTCTCATGCTTATCGAAAGAAGACTAGTATTTAATATGAAAATGTTTCCCACCAATGTGGGAAGTGTCTCATAAAGTTAGTATTTCTAGATGTAGAATGTTTGAAGTAAGATATATGGTAGAATGTGTTTCACCAACCAGTTTTGAGATAATCCATTTCCTCAGTTACTTAACTCTGAAAGATTATTTTAATTGTTTTGTTACACATTTATTTTATAATATTGTTAAGGCGGTTTAAAACTAAACAATTCTGCATTGCATTTTGTTTTTCACAAGCTTGACATTGACATACTTGCCCCTTATTTTATATTATTGACATTTGTTTTGTACATCTTATGTGTCTTGCAGGTTGCTAAGTGAAGGAGGAGCTTTAAAAGACATGTTTAATCAATTTTCTTTGTCAGATGAAATTGTATGAGGTACAATTCCATAGAAATCTTAGTTTTTTCATCCTGTGCATTATTAATCATAAAGCAATTTCACACAATAGACCTATATTAGCAATACCATATGAGTGAAAACAATGAAATGACACATGCACATACTGTATAAAAAATGGTGCAGCTTGTTCAGTTAGATAGTACATTTGTCATATTTAATGTATTCGTATCTTTTTGAGATGGATTGACATGGTTGTAAGTACACCTTTTGAAGTTCAAAGCATTTAAAAAGGATGTTGCATGCAGCCTTCATCTGACAAAATAAAGAACCTGTCCATTAATAGAAAGTATCAGTTAACTGTGGTCCAACAGCTAAACCAACTTGTTCCATCTCTGTTTTTTCACAGAGAGTAATCACACCTCTGATTACAGGAACTGCTGCAGTTTTTAAATGCACTCACTGTGGTCAACTGCTAACTTAATGGTGTTGCGCCTCTTTTATCTGAAGCCATCTAAAGAAGACACACTGAGTTTGTGGTTAACACTTTATCATGATCACAATGCTGTGGAAATAGTATGTGTCTCATGAAAGTGTAAAGGTTTGTTGAGAAGATGGGGAATAAATAACTACTATTACAGTGTAGAGAGGTCATGCTCTACATGTCAAATTGTGTTTGTTCTCTGATACAAAACACATTTTCTCAGGGTCCTTGTCATTTTGACCACCAGGCTGATAGATCTTGCTTTAACAGAGTCTGTTCTTGCGTGAATAAATTAGGGGTGTAAGCAGTGTCTGCCACGATTAAGAGCATATGGATTTCCTGGTCATTTCATTGTTGATGCTTCCATCACATGTTCGTAATAAGTTAAACCTTTTCTATCATTATGCAACACATGTTCATGCTGTGTGTTTTCTATATAGTACACACGTATTGTAAGATACAAGATATGAAAAAAATATTTTTTTTTAAAAGGTTGTACAGTAATTTCTGATAAACCTCTATAAACGCTGTTGTTTGATATTAAAAATGATTAATTTTGTTTATTTCTTATTTTAACGTCAAGCAATTCTCCTTGATAAGTTAAAAAGCAGATCTTATTCTAAAGACTAGACCTGCCACATACCAAACATGCACAGTGGTTTAAGATACATAGCCTACATCTTTTATTTTCATTGCTTATTAAATACAACAAAGTGAAAAAATGTCTTTGTCTGAAAAGCAGAAGCATTGGAGGTGTCACGGCTTCATCTAAATACTGGATATATTACACTGTGTGAATGACAAGTATGTGGTTAACAATGGGAATTCAAGATAAATAGAATAAATAAAATAATGGTGTATTGATTTCCTCATTTCCGTTCATATTGTGGGCAGGGTTTCCAATAAATAAGATGACACACACACACACATGTTGATGATGATGTTGTGTTCAAGGTTTTACTGATCATGAGTCATGACAAGTAATTCTAGATCATCAGATTCTGATGTGTCAGTGAATCATAATTTAATTCAGATGTACTTATAGTGTAAAATCATAGCAGAAGTTATCACAGCACTTCACAGAGTGTGTATATATATATATATTTAGTTTAGTTATGTTGCTGTAGTTTATCTTAATGGTTTGTTTACACTTTGCTCTCAACACACACCCATCCATCACTCATGCACATTTACACCAATGGCTATACTGACAACCACATCCCACACCTTAATAATCATTTAATTTGGTTTGATTTGCATAATAAAGTATATTTTTGTAAAACATTATTATGGTGTGTCACCTATTTGTTGTGGCTCAAGAGCCGGGTCATAACAAATTAGGGGCCTCGTCCATCTCTTTGTTTGGTTGGTGCGTTTGAGTATGTGCCAATCACTCAATCAGTCTGTGTGTACATTTGGCCAGGTTTTTTTTTACAGCTAAGGTTGGTGGGAGTGTTTGTTTTCTCTTTGGAAGGTGATTTGTCGTGGTCCAAAGAGAAGGTAAGTTTTGCCGCCTCGTTTTTCCTGCTAGACTGTAGTGGCTATTCCCCTTTGGGTTGCGTCAGTTCATTTTCTTTGTTCTTTTCCCCTTTTTTGGCAGTGTTGTGGTGACTTGGTTGGTGTCAATTGTTTCTGGTGTGATGACCCAGCCTCTAAGTGTCCCTGTTTTCCATTTGCTGGGGTCTCTTGTGTGTTGTGTTAAGGCCAGGACACACCGAGCCGACCGTCGGCCTAGTTTGTGCGGTTTGTCTCTCACCGACGCCAAGCGGTGGCCTTTGTCGGCCATTTTATATGATTGGCTGTTTAGCTTGACAACGAGAGTGAGGAAAACAAACAAACGGCTGTGAGAGGCACACAAAAGGCTCCTTTCATTTTTCATCTGATCAATCCAATACACATGAGAGCAGTCAAAACAGCCCTCGGCTTTGTGTGTCGGGGCCTTTACAGGTGCTGATTTCCATTAATGAGCTGTACCTGGGTCAAGGTGCCATTTCTGGCTCCTGCTGTCAGCAATTCACTCTCTCTTTCTGTGGTGTGAGTGGCGGGATGTTTCTTTTGAATTCCTTGTTTAGCTATATTGTTTAAGTTTTGTTGTTTTTGTTGATTTTTAATTTGGTTGGTTATAATACATATTTTCTGACAGCCTACCCTTGTGTTTTACCTGTTTTTGTCACAGCCTAGGAGCCGCGTTGTAACAAATGGGGCTTGTGTGAACTGGTGGAAATATTTGCAGTGTTGGAAACCAGCTTCTTCCATCTCTTTGTTCATACGCGAGAACTCTTTTTACAGGGACAGAGCTGCTGCAGCTTTTAAATACTCTCACTGTGGTCAACTGCTAACTTTATAGTGTTGTGTCTCCTTTATCTGAAGCCATCTAAAGCAGACACACTGAGTTTGTGGTTAACTTTATAATGATGATCCCACTCCTGTGGAAATAGTACGTGTCTCATGAAAGTGTAAAGGTTTGTTGAGAAATGCGCAACCCACATACTCAGCGCTGCTACTCATCCCACAAATGCATGTTCCTTACAAATGGGGTATCATTTGTAGGCTTTCCAACAGTATAAGATGTTTTGCCGAAAAGCATTGTTACCACAGAGAAATAATTTATCAAACACAAATTTCCTTACTTTTTGTGCTAAGTTTATATTAGTTAAGAGTGATCAGATTCCTCTCAGCTTTTCTTCCTATGAGGGCTTCCTATCTAAGAGCTCCAGGTGCTTTTAAATCCGTTTGTGACAAATGAGGGATGTCAATACCTTCCGAAATGCTTAACCCTCGTATTATGTTGAAAAGAAATTACATTGATGCAGGGCTGGACTGGGAAAAAAAAATTGGCCCTGGCATTTTTGGCCCAGGCGGCCCACACCCACCGTGATTGGTCAGACACATTCCCTGCAGACAGTCCTCTTGAAATATGCGTGCATTCTGTTCTATGATATGAGTTGCATAGTGTTCAGCGTTCATGTGATTGTTTTGGATCCTTCGAGAGGGGTCCCAAGACTTATCTGTTGATCTTACACTTAAATAGTTAGTTCATTCTTAGAGTTATGATTTGTATATTTATGGTATTTTTTATTATTGATATTTTATCGCCATTATTGTTATTATTGCTATTTTGCTTAATATTGGCTTAGCAACTTTAAAAACTGTTTACTGTTCATTTTAACTATCGTAAAATTCATTTTTTGTCGCTTTGGACACAAGTGTCTGCTAAATACTATAACCATAACTATAACCCTTCCTAAAAAACTACAACAAAGCTGAGAGTAGTATGCCCCAGAAAAGAGCACAAATACAAGAGAAGCTAATTAAGCTATTCAAGGAACACTCATGCTTGTATCAACACTGATTTTATAGATCACACAGACTTTTCAGCTGCCCAACCGCTAGCATTTTCAATGTAAGCTTAAACAGTTAGGTTACCTGACAGCCACTAACTTTAATGTTACAGCCAAACGCAGCCAAACTACTTGTTGTCGTTATGACGTGACGTACACGCCGCGCGCACACACACACACACACACACGTCATGGTCACTCTCCTCCTCCTCGGCTTCTTCCCTGTATGATGCGGTTTCTGCTTCTCTGTAGCCTATTAGCCAGCCACATCTCCTCCTTCCTCTACTTAAGCTAATGCTGATGTTGAAGCAGCTACTACAGCCCCAAACATGTCAGAAATTTGGCACATTTTGAGGAATCCGCCTGTAGATTCTTAATCTTTTTCTACTGTAATTTCTCTGCACCTCCCTTGCACTTTGGTGATCGTTTGTCCATTTTAACGTGGATGCTAAACTTCCAGCACTACAGCTCGTGTCTCAGAGCCGGGAGGCGTGGCCATAGTGCGGCCCGGAGAGCAGAAGGGGGTTCCTGGATTTGATTGGGTCAGGCCAGTGCCAATAAAGAAAATTAACCAATGGGCCGCTGTGAGTTTTTTATGGGCCGGCCCAGCTAAAAAATTAAAGAAGGCCTATTTATATCAGCGATTCGGCCCAAAAGTGCGTCGGCCCACCGGGAAAATGCCCGGTATGCCAGATGGTCAGTCCAGCCCTGCATTGATGATGTTACAGGTCAAAATGACCCATACGGTGTAAATACACTCAAAACAGTCAAAGAATCAGGTAAAACCAATAAGGAGTTTATTTTACATCATATGAACATTTAGAAAGGAGAAATGCAATACATTTTTAATTCCAAAACTATATTAAGCAATTATTTAGTAATTATTTTTTCCTCATCACAACATTTTTTTTCATGGAACTTGTCCCATTTTCTCAAAATATTCTTTTCACATTTCCATTACTCTCCACATGATGGGCAGATGTAACTCTTGCATTTCACACGAGGTGCTTGTTTTACACTTACATATGCCATGCATAGCTAGATTTGGCATCACAGGATGCCCATATTTTGATGCCATACTTGGCAGTGGCAAGAGACAGTGCCCCCTGAATTGAAAAATGCTTGCGTCTACAGTGACATGGGGACCAGGATTGTACAAGACAGGTAAAATTTCTACCCATATATCCCTTACATCTCTGATTGCAGCTAGTTTGTCTCTTTCAGGTCAACCAGCTCTGGTGTTGTGGAACACCCGAGACATTGTCGTCAATAGCATTGTCCTCGGTCTCTGAAAGATCCTTTGACTCTGAAACCTCTTCCTCTACATCACTATTACCATCAAAAATATGTGCTAAAACTTCTTGAGTTGCAAATCTTCTGGAGCTCATTTTGTAGTGTGCGTGTCAAAGAGATGACATTACAACAGTAAAGAGGACAAGCGTGAGAAAGCTCCTCCTCCTTTACACACACACACCTGGTTCTAAATGGGTTTTGAGAGCGAGTCAAATTGCAAATAAATGCAATCAAAATAAAGGGCATCAAAGAGAGATATTTATTTTGGGTCTTAACAACTACCCGCAACATCATCTTTTTATACAAACTCTGAACAGACATTCCTCTACACATCACTGTGTTCTGATTTATAAGACAAGTTTATTACCCTAAATGAGGAAATGTCATAAGATTTTATGAAGAAAAAGATAGGTTAACCAGTACTTTGGGCAACACAAAAACGGAAATGGGTCAAATTGACCCTTAACATAATACAA
This sequence comes from Perca fluviatilis, assembly GCF_010015445.1. NCBI lineage: Eukaryota > Metazoa > Chordata > Actinopteri > Perciformes > Percidae > Perca > Perca fluviatilis. The sequence continues at coordinate 26,820,446 of NC_053125.1, read as the reverse complement.
GGTTTAAAGGCAGGGTTGGGTATGTTAAAAAGTGAGCAAACTTTTAGAGTAGCATCCCCTCAGAGCTCTGTCTTAACCCCTCCCTCTGCCCTCGGGGCTCTCCCCACACACACAGACATGCATAAGGCATTTCCTAAAAACAACTACTATTGATAAAATAATATTTGTCACTGGCCATGAGGCATCCAAATACTACTCCATGCTGCTTAAATGTTTTAATCGTCCAGTCTCTAATCTTAAATCAACCTGGGAGACTGATCATTCACAGAGCAGGAATTAGAATAACATTTTAAAGAACTATGAAAAAAGAAACCTCACGGGAACTTAGAACCGCACTAGTACAGTTTAAAATAAGGAACACAGTATACTGGTCCCAACCCAGGTTATTTAGGGTGAAATTAACAGACAGCCCAAATTGCTGGAAGTGCGCGGTGGGCGTTGGCACGCTCCTCCAGATGATGTAAAAAATTCTGCTCTGCTATACATGAAAATATCAAACTGATACTTAATTAGACATTTATTTTAAGATTATTTTTTGGGACATTTTAGCCCAGGACAGGTAAAGAAATTAAAGGGGAAACAGAGGGGGAATGACATGAAGCAAAGGGCCGCAGGTCAGAGTTGAAGCCACGGCCGCTGTGTCGATGCGTGAACCTCTATATAAGGGCACGCACTCTATCAGGTGAGCTATTCAGGCGCCCGAACAAGAACATTTTAAAATGGTACTTCATATTAAAAAGGTTGCCAACCCCTGCTTTAGACTGACTCAGCTTGAATCATTTGAGTCATGATATGTGCTACCTAACTATCTACACATCTGCCAAAGTATAGTTATGTATGTGTATGAATATATATTCTTTAGTAATGTACAGTACGTATTTTCAATTATGTCATTACTTGCTGTTATGTTGTACTGTTTGTTTTCTTTCACGCAGTTTGTGTCACATGTTTGTTTAGATATATACATCATTTTATATTTAATATCATTGTCCATTCTGTGCATTCTTGTTTCTGTTTCCTTACAGCCTTATTTTGAAGGCTATTTGATGTTTTGTCTTTTCTTTTTCTAAGAATAATAAATACTACTGATTACAAAAGTACAATAGCATAAAGGTATAATAATTTTACACACCTGCTACCTTTATTTATCTGTATGTATTTTCTGGTCTGACAAGGTAATCATATTAGAGTCTAGTGGTTGTGTTGGAGGATGGGTGGAGACCTACAGGAATGAAGAAGAGGGCTGGTATGCTGAATTATTGTACATCCAGTAATCAGAGAAACAGGTATGTTTGTCACAAAAATTGGAATGACAAATGGGGTTAGCAAATGAAAGATGAATGTTCCTTCCTTCATGTCCTCACTGTGGTTGCATTTTTAGAAATGATCCTATAAGATGACACAAAGACTCCCTTTTCACCATAAGACCTGCAAGTTACATCACCTGATTGCAAGAGCTGATAAAACTGAAATCCAAACTCTGATAATAAAAAAAAGACAAAGTCATGCCGTTTGAGGTCAGTCTGGGCAGCTGAGAGGAAAATTCCAGAATTGAGGCAGTACAGTATATAAGAGGCTAATATTTCCCATCTAGTCACTGTAACATCAGCTAACATCATAGGTTTAGTTGTTTAAGCCCCTGAAAAGGTAGGGAATGTTTCATAACATAGATAAGATATAACTTTTATTAACTGAAATTTCATTATTATATCGGCATAAGATAGCATCTGTTAGATTTTTCTTTAACTTCTTAAATGAGGTTAATCTCAGTTTAATTTTCAAAACATTTCTTAGCCTATACAAGACTGGATGAATAGAATAGAAATATAACATAAAATGCTGCCAGAACTTTTTGCAATGGAAGAAATATAAAAAGAAAAGATGAAAATTTAAACTAAATACTTAATGTGTAAAATGTTTTTATTATGAATATTGTTACTAGGTATTCAGTTGTACAGAAAGTGTAGGCATTATAAAATGCTACACAGAGACCTTGCTAATCATACTAGGACAGAATCATCTTGTTGGTGTGTTTCTTATTAACTGTTGCAAATTGCAGTTGTCATTGACGTTTACCGCTTCAAATGAGATCATGAGATAAATGCACACAAACTAAATATAATTTAGGACATACTTTCATGATCTGACATGCAACTTTTGTTTGTCAGGATTTAACGTTTAAACTTTATTTCTCATCCCTGTATCACCAAAGACAGAAAGAAGACTGTGATGTATCCACATTGGTTGAAGTGGAACTTATGTGAGTATTTTTCAGCAGTATTGTGTTTTATTTTATTAACACAAAGGCGTTGGAGACAGAATTTTTTTAAATATAAAGAAACGTAACTGATAAAAATCTGCTATATCCTGCCATGTTGGTATTCAAAGCAACACTATGTAACTTTTATCTGCAGCTGTATTTCCAATGGCTTCGGTCCCTCTACAGGTTGTCTCATTGGAACTACAGCTGCAACTTAAAGTTACATAATGTTGCTTTAAATGTGGTTGGAAATTGGTTTAAATTCTTTTGCAGTTATCCTGTGCTTTCAAATATGTGGTGTATGTGCAGATTTTGCTGTGGTCAGGTCCTTTATCTGTTTCCTTGTCTGCGGTTTTGATCCACTGAAAACCGTTGCACAGTAGTTCTGCTTTTAAGCACAAAGTTATATTTTCAGCGCTGCATGATGAAATGAGAGGCCAGTCTTTACTGGCATATACTGTTTAGTTTATTCTAGGATCCTCATTAGCTGTGCCCTTAAGCACAGCTACACTTCCTGGGGACCACGTTTGAAAATATATATTTAACATTATATACATACTGTATGTGACATACACTGCAACTTGCTTTTCATTGTTGGTAATTCTTCAGTTTCTCTACTTCCTTTTTGAAATAATTCAAACTGTTGTTTCATATTTCATCATGTCACAGTATATCTGGTCAGAATTGTAGATGCCTCATTAAACAGTTTGGGTTATTATGAATGCAAGATCTAGTCCAAGATATTTGTTCATTTTAGTTAGTAATGGTGTTTTAGTACCTTAGAACTATTTTCTTGTGAAGAAAGTGACTTTTTGTTGAAAGTTTAATTTGCTGTGCGTTTAATATAGATCAGTATAAAGTGCAAGTGAACAAGGTTTTCTGTTGAGAGAAATAAAAGGTAACACTTTATGGGTCTGTAATATCCAAACTTTTTTACAATTTAAATATACTAATATTTTCTGTAGTCAAAAAAGTAATCCGGTACTTATTAACCACAATAAAGATAGTGTTCATTTAGTACACTTTCATTTACTTCTTTCAAATTGATTCCTAACATTTACAGAAAAAACTTTGAAATTGATTTACAGGCAAGCATACAGATGAAGATATATGGAGAATATAGTTACTTGGGTTTCAATGGAGCTTTTATTTCAAGAAAAAATCCTATTTCACATACAATTCGTACCAAATTAGTTTTATGAAACTTCCAAGGAAATGATTGGAAAGTGATATAACAGAAAAACAAAACTACCAAATAGGTCTATATTGTTTATATATTAATTGTAATAAATGACCACAATTTTGGCAATGCAAAACTTGCAATACAACTTGCGCATATTCATGCAGCCCTAAAATACAAGTTACAGTTTCGTGGAGAGCCAAAGCGAAACCAGAACTTTGGGTTTATTTCTTAAAAAAACTGAAAAAAACACATTTCATTTTTCAGAAAGACCTAGAAAAATAATGTTAAATGAAAGAGTACACTGAGTTAGAGAAGCTAGCCCGGGCATGACGTTATGACTTTTTTCATCTTTTAAAGGTAAGTAAAGGCATAGTTGTTTTGCAGTGTCTCACCTTAAACAACTTTAGCTTTAATCTTCTCCACTTGTTGAATTGAATGTCCCAATATCAAGGAAGATGAAAGTGATATGAGCTCTCTTTTGGAGTAAAATTGGGTGTTTTCCTCTCGGTGTGTGTGGGTATCCAGTTGCTGCCAGTGTGCTGCTGCTCACATTGAACCACAGCACCACTGCTGCTGTCAGCATGAAGGAACACCTGGCTGATTGTCTAGAGGACAAAGACTACGATGAACTGCTGCAGACTGTGAAGAACGGCCTCTCGCACATAAATACATCTCATCATGTTGTTATTGTCGGAGCTGGCGTGGCTGGACTGACAGCTGCCAAGCTACTGCAAGACGCAGGACACAAGGTACATGCAACAAGCTGATATTGGTATTAAGACCACTACACAGTACAGCCGTTTTTTACCTGATATATGACGGTGGGCTCGTACTAACTATAGTTGGGCAACTTGGGCGTAGGCCTGAAACAATTATTTAAAAATTGTCTAACCGAAATTAAAGCATTAGAGCATTTTCTTAATGAGTTAATTTTTTTGTTTGCATCCATCAAACACGTTTCTAATACCCGTGTAGCGTCACCTAACAGCAGCTATCATATGATCCTATGGACTCCTACCGGAGAACGCCCCACCCGCAGTTGCAAGTCAAGTCAGCTTTTGAATGTTAAAAAGCCACAAAGCATCTTTATATGTGTTTAAGTAATGTAGATAGTCTGTCTGTTGTGTTTAATCTACTATTGTGCTTTGTTACATTAGTAAAGGGACTGTAGCTGTCTCAAACCAGTGAAATCCAACACACTCTGTTTATTGTTAATGATTCATGCTTTGTTTTTAATTGATTGGGATTAATTTTCTTTCAACAATGTTATGTAAATTCAAGCAAAAATGCATTGCTTTATGATAATAAAGAGGTGTGGTTTACTTCATAGGCTCTGCATTTGCGTATCTGGGTCACAAAACAGTGATATATAACAAAAGATGTATCCTGGAATTCATTCAAACCTTTAATTTGTTTCAAAAAGTAATAAGTAAATAAATATTTTTAAATTTGACTAAAAGAGACAAATATATTGTTAAAAGCAATTATTTCTGAGACATTAATTGTGCAACAAAATTTTTAATTTTTACATCTCTATTTGGATGTTTGGTAAACCGGAGGTTAGAAAGACAGACTATTTGCCCAAATGTTGGAATTACAGCTTACCTATGATGTGGTTGGTTTTATTTCAACATTGGTGGGGACACATATGAAATGGGGGGCTGGGCCTATTCTCTTGTAGATTACCTTTTCTCACTTAATGTTACCTCTGCTGAGTCACTACACATTTAGGCATGATTTACTCTTCCATTACAACCTGGCAAATTTAAATTCACAATATTAAGGATAATGCTTCACTTTGATTGTACAAAAACAACCTAAAGGTTTATTTTATGTATCAGTTTTGAGAGCAGTAACATTACATGAAGAAAGGTCATGAAATAATTTTGAAAATATATTATTGAAATTCTATAATTAATGGGACTAGGTTTTAAGTGTAAATACCATAACTGCTGAGGTGGTGGGTGACTTTGGAGCTTGATGTTAAGGAAAAATTCAAAATCAGAATCAGAAATGAGTTTATTGCCACAGTAGTTAGCCTACGTGGAATTTGCCTTGGTGATAAATGCATACATAACAAACAAACATATTAAACATTAACACAGGAGAAGCACAATTAATATCCACATACATGAAGAAGGTTAGGTAGACTTTAATGACTTACACAGAAGCATTTAATGGCATGTCTTTTGAGCAGAAAATTAGGCAGGCCGTACAGGTTAACCGGAATGTCATGTCATGCCATCCCAACTCTCTGAAGTTCCTGTCTACCTGAAAGTATATTTAAACTCATGCTAGAGGCCTTAAGTTAAGCTGAACCTTCAATGTCAACGAAGAGTTTGCGGGTGCCACACAGATGGTTAACCCAAATACCTCAGCACAGACAGAATGTGATATGTGTTTACTTCCTCCATGACCTTGGCAGGATGGGAGCGCTTGAGGCAGCACTGTCTTATCATACTGCTGTTATCTCTCGTCACCTATGGAGACACAGAGGAAGTAAGCTGTAACTTCCACCAAAGAGGGCTTTAGGCTGCCCAGTCGTAGCAATGCCAAACCTACTACCTTTGAAACATTATATAATGGCCTTATTGTGTATTTATCTGTTTGTATTTTTCTGTTCTGACAAGGTAACCATAATAGAGTCTAGTGGTCGTGTTGGAGGACGGGTGGAGACCTACAGGAATGAGAAAGAGGGCTGGTATGCTGATCTGGGAGCCATGAGGATCCCAAGTACTCACCAGTGAGTTTAAGTTTTAAAAACACTCCGTTTTGGCATTTACATATAAACATGGCATGCAACCCTTCCCTCTCTCAGACTAACATGATTGTGTAAAAAGGATGCTGATGAAACTACCAGCTTTTATGGGGTTGATTTGCAAGGAAACCATCCACAATATTGTTATTATAATCATTTAAAACATTAAAGGTGAGATAAAAATTTAACTGGGATAGAATCAAAAATAAATTAATAGTTAAGCTATTGTAAAGGTTTTACTATCGCTACAGTGGAACTGAGTCAGAGTTATGTGATCTTATGTTATCTACAGTATAGAACGAAACATTCCTGTTTATTTCCATAAAAATAACATGTCGAGTTACTTCAAAATAGCAGAAGGTGAATTTTGTTGTTGAGGCCCTTGGAGGCTGCAGCTGTTGTCACTGCCTTGTTAACTTAAAACTCAAAAATGATGTAGGGATGTTCCATGTGCCACCATTAAATGTCTTGACATCAAGCGTATTTAGTGAATGTCATCGTTTACAGTCTGTCTCACACAGTAAACACACATTACAGTAATAAGCTAACCACCATCCCCTTTGTCACCAGAATCGTCCGTTGGTTTGCTAAAAAGCTAAAGGTCAAGCTGAATGAATTCATCATGTATGACCCCAACACCTTTTACTTGGTTAATGGGTTGTTGAAGAAGACGTACACAGTGCAAAATGACCCTGACGTTCTGAAGTACAACGTAACACCAAGTGAGAAAGGGAAGTCGGCCGACGAACTGCTACAAAAAGCTTTGCAGAAGGTACGTAAGACAGAAGAAAGGAGGGAGGGATGGAAAGAAAGTTACACAAATTCACATCCTTGGAAAGCAAATGTATTTTTCTTTATTGTGGAGTAGTTTATCACCGCCATAGAAGGGCTATATAAAACATGGTGTAACATAACTAATGGGATAGCTTCCTCAATATTGGACCTTCCAGGTCCAGGAAATTCACTAATTGCAGAAGTCAGAGTTTACTGTTTAACTAAGTCTGAGCTATATGAAAATTAGA